>NC_056729.1:992741688-992879188 GCF_019279795.1 Protopterus annectens
TGTGCAACTAACTGTGGGTAAAACTGCCTTCCAGTTTATAGCCTGCTACAGACCACCCTCCCAAACGCAGGAACCCCACTTGGCCTTCCTGAGAATACTGGAAAATATGAAGGTCTCTCCAAACACCATTATATTGGGCGACTTCAACTACCCAAACATAGACTGGGAGCATTACTCTAGCTCCAACACCCTAGCCCAAAGGTTCCTAGAATTTATAAACTCAAATGCTATGGAACAACTTGTTACCACTCCCACAAGAGGGAAAACATACTGGACCTGATCATCACCAACATGGGGACACTATGCTCCAGACCAGAAGTGTATCCCTCACTGGTAAGATCAGACCATAAACTAATCTCACTGGATATTCACATCCCGACCCCACCCCTGCCCAGAAAACCACAGTGAAAAACTTCTCTAAAGCAAATTTCACAGCCTCAAAACCAAGTGAAATCCTTCAAAGCCCGGGCCTGTGGAAAATACGGCCCAGACCGCAGAATCCTTTATAAACGCATTCTATGAACACCTTCAGGAATGCATGGATCATCAATCCCAAATAAAACCAAGACCCAATCGTCCAAAGGCAGATGTCCTGTCTGGTGGAGCCCAGCCATAAACAAACTATACAATAGAAGGAGGAAGCTACTACATGATAGAGCAAAATCCCAAAAGGGAAGGCATCTCTGATCAGTATTAGCAAAAAACTACGGGCACTCATAAAATCGTCTAAGGCCAGCTTCGAGAGAAAAATTGCACAGGACACTAAGGATAATCACAAGGCTTTCTTTAGTTATGTTAGGAACCTGGGTGGGAATTCCCAGATATGCTCAGAATTAGTCCAAAATGACAAAAAATACACCGAGCCCACAGACATTGCCAACATCCTAGCTGACAGGTTCAGTGCAAACTTCTCCCCCTCTCCCCACCAAAAGGGCAAATATCTATCCCAACAGAGTGCTGCCCCCCTGACAGCTCAGATGCTCAGGTAAGAGCCGCCCTCTCCAAAGCAAAAACACAGCATCAATGGGAGCAGATGGTGTCCCGGGCTGCGTCCTACATGAACTCCAAGAAGAGCTAAACCCAAACATAAAACTACTGTTCAATCTTAGCCTTACTACAGGATATGTACCCAAAGAGTGGCGTACAGCAACAGTGATCCCTCTCCACAAAGGTGGTGCCTCAATGGATCCTGGAAACTATCGTTCCATAAGCCTGACTAGCTTGGTCTGCAAAGCTATGGAAAGGATCATCATGGACTTCATAAATAAAGATATTGGGGACCTACAGACACTGGATCCTACCCAGTTTGGCTTTGTTAAGGGCAGATCCTGCCTCTTAAACCTGGTTGATTTCTTTGAAACAGTCACCAAGGCCATTGATGAGGGGAAGGTGGTCCACACAGCCTACCTGGACCTTGCAAAAGCCTTCGATACAATACCCCACTTGGGCATTATAGATAAGCTCACCAGCTTAAATTTAACCCCCTATGTCACTAGATGGGTTGCAAACTGGCTCAAGGACAGAACCCACATGGTTAGAATTGCTGGAGCCATGTCAGACTCCAAACCAGTTACAAGTGGCATCCCACAAGGCTCAGTCCTGGGACCTCTCTTGTTCGGTATATATTTCTCGGCGGTACAGGCCAACACGGAAGGACTGTGGCTGACCAAGTTCTCAGATGACTGCAAACTGGGTGCCATAATCAACTCTCCAGCCGACACAAGCATCCTCCAAAAGGGCCTCATAGAAACAGACAACTGGTGCCAGAGCCATGGCCTCAAGCTAAACGCCAAAAAGTGTATAGCCATCCCCTTTGGCAAAAACAAAGTGCCCACAAATTACCACATAGGTGGTAATCCATTAAGTACAGAAGCAGTCATTAGGGACCTGGGGACCCAAGTTGATAGCAATCTCTCATTTGACAACCACGTGGCCAAAGTGGTTAGAAAAACATTTTATATAGCCCACCTAATCATGAAGGGATTCACATCTAGATCAGGGGAGGTCATCGTACCTCTTTACTCATCCCTCATCAGGTCCATAATTGAGTACAATGCCCCTTTTGGGATGTACCTTACCAGACACCTGCAACAACTGGAAAGACCCCAAAAGTACCTCACCAAGAGGATCAATGGGCTCAAACAGATGCCATATGCTGCCCAGTTAAAGAAACTCCAGCTCTACTCAGTGGCATACCGCCTGCTCAGAGGCGATCTGTGCCTGACGTATAAAGCCATGTCCAACCTGGAATTAATGGACATGCTGCACATCAGAAAATCCAAATCCCATCGAGCTACACACTCAAGAGACTTGAACCTCAGCACTGAAATAAATAGGACATGCTGGAGGGACAGATTCAGAACCCAGAGGCTCCCTTCACCCTGGAATAAAATCCCAGTCCAGGTTAGGCAGAGTCCCACATTGACTCTCTTCAAGAGGAATCTTGATTAGTGGATGGGAGATCGTAGGTTTACCCCGGCTATCACTTCTGTGTCACTGTTAGACAGAGGCACAGTATACTAACCTCAAAAAAGGCATAGCAAAATTAATTTAAAATGGGTGGCGAAAGCCAAACACACTCTGGCTAGGCTTATAAATGCCCTAGGGCAGATAGCCTAGTATGAACCTATGAACCTAATCTGAATGTTGGATAGATAGGTATGCATAATGGCGTGCTTCTCTCCCTACTGCTGCAATGTTGAGACTCATGGGGGGGGGGCAGTTCAGGTTGTCCCATGAGTTTGGTGATTAGGGATGTAACTTGCATTCTATAGTCATATAAGCAACAAAACATAAAACATTAACTGCCAGTAGGTATATACAATTTTGATTATATTACAATGAATGTTGTCATAGACATGGACTGCAATAAGTGACTACTGCCAAATGTAGCGTAGTGTAATAAGCAGGCAAGAGTAAAGCATTAACCTTGATAATGTAAATGAAATACAGTTTCAATTGCAATAACTGTGGAATTAAAGCTGTATTGCAACACTTGCAGTACAACTAGTGCTGTGCAACAAAAATGTGAAATTATAGCAGTAACTGCATGAATGTGTAAAAAACTGAGGGGCTGCCAGCCCAGCTAGATAGAATTTTATAAATAATTCTATGTCATTGATGTGCATGATCTCAAGCTAGGAGACAGGATGTCTGGGCTAGGAAATTATTTCTATTGTCCTAAGACAGATATAATTGCTAGGTTTCACATGTAAAGTGCCTTTTATTGCTGTGCCTTCCTTTTAGGTGCAGATCAAAAATAAATGTTAAATTGTGAGTTCTGTTATCCTAGAAACTAAATAAGAGAAGTGACAAGAATGATGTAATCTGAAATGACTCAGCAGTAATTTGTATTATCAATTTAAGGGCTAGCTCAAAAAGAAATAGTGTATTTTGTATTTGTCTTCAGACCTGTTAACAACACATCAGCACTGTGGATTGCTCTGTAAGTAAAGTTATTTAGATCTTAGTATTTCTGTTAGAGATAGACAGGAATATAGCCAGATTAGTCTAGCTGCTTTCTATATTTATGTCAGACTGTCCTACAATATTGTTTTAAAGTATTTCCTGTGATTTCTAAACTCTCTATTATCACTGTGTTGAATTGATGAGCATTGTCTGGTGTTTTATATTATTTATTATTAAATATTTTAAACATTTTAACTGTGGCTGGTTTGTGTAGAGATAATGTAAGCTCTTAGAGTACTTGCATGTATTTGGTGATACTGTCCAAGCCAGTTCAATAGTTTTGCTGTTCATCACACTTACTATTTGGATAACAGTAACATTGCACAATAGAATTGGACACCCTTTGGTAAGGGCCTTTATAGTAGCTGATAAGAGTAGTTGGTGACAGTGCATTTCTACCTTATAGCCTGGGCAGAAGGGGGCATAGCTAGTGTACCTGTGCTAGCCTTCCCAGGAGTGTCTGTGTTTCTGTATATAAATCAAATCTCAAAATGTGCATGTGTCAGCTATTTGGGCAGGGACAGGAAGCACTGGTTGGACAGAGAGGGTACTGGAAGTTTTGGCTTGACTACTTGGCTGAGATCTGAACCTTATAGCTGTGCCAGTGGGGAGTCTTACTGGTGAGCTGGAGTGAAAGGGAGAAACCAGCCCCAGACTGACTGTGATCTCTGTGTGCTCTTAAGGGATTCTGTACTTTACTGTGTGTATACTTGTTATCCTCCTAATGTGAACACTCCTCACTGGGGCTAGTGGTGAGGATTGAGGCTTCTTCATTACTGGACCAGTGCATGGGCATCACAGACGGTACTGCTAATAAAGCTGTGGTATGCAATCTGTGTGTAAGTAGGGCTGTGTTGCATGAAATCAAATATGGCAACTGTTCTTGAATAAAAAAAATAAAACAGCACCATTCCCTGTCTCAAGGTATATCTCATATAGAGTGTTGTGCAATAAGTATAGAGTCGCAGCCGTTTTGCTCCAAATGAATTACTATACCTGTTCTGCAATAACACGTGATGCTATAGCAAGGGCACCCATGGTATATTGTGTATATCAAGATTGTCTTGTGTTAACCATTGCATTTCAGCTATATGCATTCAGGCTCTAAAGTACATTGCTGCAGTCAAGTATAACAGTATAATAGCTGTAGACTGGATATATATTGTCTGCAAATGTATTCGGGTGAGATAGCCAACCCAATAATCTGTAATGGTGTGTAGACTTCACAGAAATTTCCACCCGCTAACAATATTGCGTGTATGCCTGCATTCTATGTAGTAATGTATAGGTTACCTAGTATCTCTGTCATGCAGAAATTGCATGCACGTGTGTCCAAATGTCAATGCAGTCTACTATAAAGCTGTTAGAGCTATTAAAAGGTCTTATTTTGTTTCCATGTGAAATCTAGGCAAATATCAGTCAATCAGTAATCAGCAGTGACTCAGTAGCTCACTTTGTTAAATTATCTGTGTGAAGTACATTTTGGCACATGCAGACCATGGTTCGAATCCAGTAGCATGTACTAATAAATACTACTGAATCAGTTTTGTAATGATAACAGATTTTCTCTCCACAGGAACTACAAGTAAATGGGTGAGGTAGCCCCTATTATGTGGATATAATTGTGTCTATAGATGTCCCAGACTGTTAAACTCAGTGTCATGCATGTGATAATAGTACCTACAATAAAGGAAATAAGTACAAGTTTTAATAAAATTAAATAAAGAATTAAAATGTGTAATCTTGGTATGGCTGTATGCCTGGAGTGACTCTGACATGTTGCTGCAGTCAATTGTACATGTCCTCTGCAGTCACTGATATTGGTATGTATCCCCATGTCTGCCAAGCAAGGCATGATTGTTGTTTACTCTCTGTACCGTACACATACATGTCTCTCAAGTGTCATGCTGTCACGGAATTTAATTACTCTTGTGTAATCCCTCTGTCAGCGATGTATCACTGACATAATGGATGTCAATAGCAAAGTAACAGAACATTAGCCCACAGAATACCTAGGCAGTTATATAGGTATGCCTGATGTGCAAGTGTTCTGTGTAGTTCTGTATCTGCAAGTGTTACTGCTTGGCCCTGAGAAGTATGTACGTGCTACAGCAGCTATAGGGCACCTATACACATAAAGAAAGGACAGACCTGTAGAGTAGATAGTAGTACTGTTGTCAACTATATAGCTTATAATGGTATTAAAGTACTGCATTTTTTCTTCTCCCACCCCTTATCTTCACATATAATTATTATTGTTAGTCATTGGTAATGGTTTACTATTAACATATGTTATGCAATAAATGTTATTTTGGGCATGTGTTTTATTATTGTAATGTATTACAATGGTTGCATATTAACATATCTTGTTGAATTACCTATGTTGTTGTCCTTATGCCGTAACTGTTACTAGCATGCTGTTCATATACTGACTGTTATGTTATTTATTGTCTTCTTTATGATATGCATTTAAATTGATTGGGTTATTTCCAATGTTTTGTCATGCTGCTATTATTAACAAAATGTTTTGTTCATAACTAACCTATAGCCATTGTTATACTACTATCACCACAGTATGACAGGGTAGACCAGTTCATGCTGATCTACCTACCCCACCTCAACCGGCCATGGCACCAGGTATCAGGTTGTCTAGCACCCAGACTGGTAGTACCCCCTCCAATGGCCCTGCACCACATTTGGGTGGAACCACCTCAGTGGACGGTGCCCGTCCCTCTCCTAAGAGTGGTGGTGGATTGGCAGCAGTCACTCAGGACCAGCTACCAGCTATAGTGTGCAGGATAGTTCATAGGATCTATGAACAATGACTATGCCAGACTGAGGCCAGACTGGGCAACCTAGTAGGGCCTGGTGGCCTTGGCACCCAGCCTATAGAGCAGCCACCTTCAGGGCAGTGAAGGAGCAGTGTTGACTGCCCATGGGTGGGAATCTTAGTCATGCTGCTGCCATCTGGAGGTACATTTTCCTCAGATTCCACAGCACCCTCCATGTCCAAAGTGTTTATGTTCCTCATGTGTCACGCACCACCCCTGTCTTCTGTCTTCTCTGTCGGCAAATGTAACCTCTCCTACCCAACATACCTCCCCATAAGTACCTACATCTTTTCCACAACATTTCACTCTCTCCTTAAAAAAGGTCCCAGTGGCCTAATGGATAAAGCATTGGCCTCCTAAGCCAGGGATAGTGGGTTCAAGTCTCATCTGGGGTGATATAATCTTGATACAAGTGAAGCTTTTTAGGGTTGGAAGATGGAATAATGGTTAAGGTGTTTACCTTGCAGACACAAGATGCAGGGTTTGATTCTCACATGGGGTAATTGGCTAGACTTAAAATGGCCCACAAGGGCAGTAGCCTAGTACTAACCTATGAACTAAAAATGGGCACCTGTCCCACAAAAAAAAAAAAATTGCGCCTTACATAGCTCTCAATTTCACACACATGTCCATTGGATATAACTCATTAGGCCCAATTGGCTTGGCAACACATTTCTGTTGTCCTCACCCCTCTCTCTGGGGTTTGAGGGTCCAAATTCATGTACAAAATCTGCAAAAATGCACAGTTGTTGCTGTACAAGAAATGGAGAGCTATGGTCCTTTCCTACACATGCCCTGCACATCCCTAACTGCCTTTCAGTATGTTTTCCCACTGTTTGCCCCCATTTCACCACTGTCCTGTCATGCCCTTTTTCTTTTCATTTTTTATTTTTAGTGCGGGTTTGCACAGATCTAAGCAGCACGGCATTGAAACCTGCTCAAACCCACTGAAAAGTGATTTAAACTGCCTTAATGGTGTTATGTGTTTCTGACAGTGTTAAGCACATCTGAAAAATAAATACCTTTGCCAACTACAGCACAGTGCATTAGCCCACTAGGCCACTCAGCTCAGAGAATTATAATAGTTGTTTCCACAAATATAAACCGATCGCCACTGACAGACTGCAAGTACATAGAATGGGAAAAATGGGAGTGTACTTGGGACCGTGATGCAAACACTACACCACTATACAGCCAAATAAATAATAATGGATGTATGTGAGGCCTGGCATAACATGTATACCTGGCAAATGTACAGATTGTTGCAGAATGTCCAGAGGTTTGCTCCCTATTTTTGGCCCGGTTCTCTTAAAAATGTATGTTTCTGGCAAAGTAGTGCCAAGTCATTAAAGATTCAGGTTAGAAAATCAGGACAGAAAATTGGCCTTCATATGTCATAATCTTCAGAAAACACATGCTAATGGAAATACTGTTATTCCATCAACATTCTATGTTTGTATGAGCAATATTTAAAGATTACCCTATTTTTGACCCTTTGTCCCACTTGTATTTATGCCTCTGTCCACAGTTCTTGCTCTAAGAGGTTGACAGGTATAATAGCAGATAATTGTTCCCATTTATCAGCAACATCTTTAAACACAGCCCTTAAGGCAGCAATGGCAAAGTACATATGCCTACAACTGGGACCCTGCTCCACAACTACTGCCTTTGAAAGCCATGCACATAATGATGGATGCAGACAACGCTAATCACAGACTGTATGTATGCACATATATCTTGTAAATACACCACCTAAAGCACTTATTAGTTCTGGGTGATCCCATAGGGGACATGGGCACAGCAGACAACAGCCACCATCAGCTACTAGCACAGCATCTGACCCTGGGCACAGTGGTGCCAGTGACCCTCCTGCAGAGCCAGTTCTCATGTTCATGGCCAGACAGCCAGAGACGGAGAACTATCCACACTGGCATGTATGGTCCACAGCTGTCTAAGTTACATGTGTGTAGGGCTAGTACTGGGATTGACTGTGTACATGGACACACTCAAACATCACTGTCACATGTATATCACCAACAGACACACATGGCACCTCACCATGGCCCAGCTAACCAGCACCCCTTTCTGATTCACACACATACTGTCAACTGTTTGGCACAGCCTTGGCTTCTATCACCCCGACACAACACCCCGTGCATGTGATGATACCTGTGCCACATCCCTGCCATCAATGCCATCAATGCAGGGACATGCAAATATGTAATAATGCACAGGGTGACTATATTACTTTACATGTAGTTTTGTAAAGAGGTAGTGTTATGCTATGCCAGGTGTTGTGGGCCATGAGTGGTGCTGTATGATGGCAAGTGTCATGAGTACACATCAAAGTTTGTGTACCTTTGCTGCATGATATTAGACTGGCAGTAATGTTGCAGAATGACAGGTGTCTCACAGAACTATGTATGTTCCTGTTCCAGGGTCTGTGTGGCTAAGCTATGGAGACCTGGTGTCAATACAGTGGCACAGGATGGCAGAGCAGCACAGCAGAAATATGACATTGACAAGGTACAGCTGTGTAAATGCATGATTAACTATGTGCATATGTGTAGAACAGTGTGTCAGGGACAATGGGGTGGTCCACATAATCATGCATGCATACTCTGTAACAAAGCCTGCTACCCTTGATATGTGTCACCTGGGTGTTCTGCACATACAAATGTAGGTGGTGGAGGATAGCATGTATGCCTAGGTAGATGTGGGTTATTTAGGGCCAGCAGCTAATCACAGGGCATTAAATGCATGCTGATTGCACGCCCATATGTGCACTGCTGCCTGACTTACACACAAAGAGTTGGCTTTTGTGAGATTAGAACCCATACCTAGTAGTATAGACTATAGCACTAAGCACATATCACATACACTATGGAGCTTATCTGTTTTGCAGTTGTTAGCCAGTGCTGTTAAGATGGATGACAGCAGGCCTTGTAAAGGAGGCCAATGGGGAGGCTGGCAGGTAACCACAGTGCCTTAAAATGTATAACTGTTGCACAGAGATAGACAATACAGGCATGTGTGCAGTGCTGCAAGGGTATATATTTACACACACACAAAATTGCCTTTATTGAGATTAAAATCCCTGCCTATCTATTAGTACACACTATAGTACTAAGCACTTATCACATGTACCATGGAGCTTATCTGTTTTGAGATTGTCAGCCAGTGCTGTTATGCTGGATGACATCATCAGGAGTTGACAGGGAGGCCAGTTTTGAGGAGAACGCTAGACACGGGGCCATAAAATGATTAACCACTGCACAAACATAGGTTTGTCTGTATTGCTTTAAGGGAAACATTTATACACACACAAGGTGACTGATGTGAGATTAGAACTCCTACCTACCATTACACACTATAGCTCACAGTACTTATTGCATGCACCACCAGTTAGATTCTGTTGTACATGTGGCTGCAGTCATAGTACTTGTGGGCTACAGAAAGTGGCCTTATATTACACATCATGTGTAGCCTGCAGATTGAACCTGCTTTATGCTGTTATTGAATCTAGTGACCTAGCAGTGAGGTACCTGTTAAAACCCCTGCTATGTGTGTAAAGTTACCACTATTGCCATGTATGGCCAGTTGCAGTTTGCTAGGTAGACAACTGGCCAGTAACAATATGGCTTGTCCAAGTCCTGCATTGCAGCCATTGCACATTATACCACCTGCTCATCCTTTTCCATCTACAGGGTGACATTCCACAGGCACAGAGTTGTGTGGTTGGGTGGATTATGTCGTTATGTGGCCTTGGTCTGTTACCATCAGACAGCTGTTGTGTGTGTAGGTGCAGATAACCTCAGTGTAGACATTCATACATCCCCACACACATATACACACATGTATATATATATATATATATATATATATATATATATATATATATATATATGTATATATATATATATATATATATATATATATATATATATATATATATATATATATATATATAAAACTATATAAATATATGACAGGGATGTCAACTTATCTGTGTGTGTGTGTGTGTGTGTGTGTTATGTAATTCTGTTATAAAGATATATGTGGTGGGTCTGTCTCCATCTACACATTTGTGTAACTCTCTCTTTATATATGCACATGTGTATGTATAATATATATATATATATATATATATATATATATATATATATATATATATATGTGTGTGTGTGTGTGTGTGTGTGTGTGTGTGTGTGTGTATGTCTATATGTGCCACATACTGAAGAGTAATCATGTGTAAGGGGGATAGGGAGAGACAGGTACGTGTACATAGCTCTCTGTATGCACAGACATATTTTCACATCTCAGTTCTTTAGGCACATGAGACATCAGACATGGGCTCAAGTTATCTAAGTGTAGAAGCATGCCCAGTGTGACTGTCAGTACCTACGAGGTGAATCCATGCCAGGATTTTCTGTGCTGCAGTCAACTGGCTGATGCACCTGATTCAATAGTCCAGCACTTCCCTGATATTTTGTCCAAGGGATTCCCCGGCTGTGTGCTGCATGTAATATATGACTCATACCTAACAACTGTACAGATTGTAATAGGCTGTACAGAGTTTTGCATCATATGTATGGTACATTTTACATAGCATTGTGATTTTCTGGTACACTAGTGGCAAATCGTTATAGATTGATGTTAGGAAATGACAGACATTTGAGTTACTGACTCCATACACATCAGGAAACTCAAGCAAATGCATGACCTGTTATTCTCTGAACTTTCTACATTTGTCTGGCCAGTAATTAATCCTTCTCCTTATATTGGGGGCTTTGACCCACTACTGTTCATAGCTTTGTCCAGATTTCCTGCTCTAATTGATTGTAGGTATGAAGTTACCTGGGTTCATGATGAAACACCACACATAGGGTGACAGTCTCCACACCTCTCACTGTACATATTTTTGCAGAATGTCCAGCGTTCCACCCCATATGTCTGCTCTGTTCCTCATACAGTTGTGTTTTTCCGGTAATATACCATTGTCCAAAAAAAAAAAAATACTAAGTGGAGCACACTGAATTGTTGTATGTAATGACACAGTTAAGTGATGGACTTTACATCCTGCTACTACTCTGACCTGTTGCAACCTGCTGTTAGACTAGCCACCTTCTAGGTTCATCTGATGAAGTCTGTATTATACAGATGAAAGCGCTTAACCGATGTTTTTAGTATAGCGTGTAATGCATTAAAGTTTTTTGTTACTTGACCGGGTCCAGTTTCACTCGTACTGTATTACCTAGCTGAGACAGCGTATAGTCTCAACTATGCCTACATGGAAAATTAATCCATGTAGGCTTTATTGAATTCCCCCAGGTTTATAGTACGAGACTTGTTATTAGCTCTTATGCTTTTGCCTTGGTGCTAAGCAACAGTCTATTTCAGAAGTGGGTATACAGTAAACGTCTGGTGGAGGTTTTAAAATCAAATCAGTATCACTAGGAAAAACTGAAAAATTGATTTATTTTATTTATTTAATTTGTTTACTGAGTAATGTCTGACTGGGCATGAAGCCCATTTTCAGTGGAGGCCCGGGGAGAAAAGCTCTCTCTCTCTCTCTCTATATATATATATATATATATATATATATATATATATATATATATATATACATATATATATATATATATATATATATATATATATAGTTATATATATATATATATATATATATATATATATATATATATATAGCTATATATATATATATACATATACATATATAGCTATATATATATATATATATATATATATATATATATATATATATATATATATATATATATACACACACATAGTTCCATACATACAAATAGTATTGAACAATCAAGATGAACACACATAAATGTTACTAACAATGTACAAAGCAAAAATAGTATAGTAATAACTAAATAGCAACAATTCACAATTTAACAAAAATGGTACAGTTTGAGATGACTATTACAGCTTGACTAGTATTGTGAACAGTGCAATACAGTTTGTTAAGAATGAGCACTGCATTTGTAAGACAGCAGTATTTTTGTTTACAATGCTAACTGAAATAAAGTGTTGAACCTGGGTAGTGTAAAGCATATAATAGCTATAACTGTGAGAAAGAGCTGTATTAGGGTGATGTGTGGGGGTAGTGGGTAGCCTAGCCAGGAGTGTGGCAGGAGCAGAGCCAGTGTTTTGCTAGATGTTCCTTAAGGCGGTGTTTGAACTCATGCTTGAAAAACATGTAAAACATACTAGCACTTACATTCATTCTGCAGTTTTCTTAAAAATACAATTAGCTTTTAAACCCTATGAAGGGTTATAACCCGCTTTGAGTAATTGAAAATATGTAACTTATTACTAATATACTTTGTCAGACACCACAAGTAGTGGAATGAGTGCTGCCACATTTCTTCCTTTTGTATTGCACATAATTGTTTCTTGTCATCACAAGGGAAGCAGCACTTAATACCTATAAGGAGACATTCATAAAGACCTCGATACAAGATATGCCCTACATGAATATCTTATTAACAAAAGCAGTACACTTACTGTTATAACACTAGAGCCTTGCCTTATGAACTTGTACATTCTGACTACTGACTGTCCAAAGTTGACTGAGCTAGCATAATCAACCATAAGTAATACACTCATTTCCTACAGAAATAAGGCAGTAGCTTCTGAAATGCCTGATTTATACCAAAATAATACACCCAAAGTGCTGTATAACTCATGCTAAGCAAAAAAAAAAAAAATAGCATTAGTAAACAACTTCTCAATAAGCATCCAGCTTGAACTTCCACGTATATTTAATGTCTTACTCCATTTAAGTTTGACAAAAACAGCGGGTCCAAAATTAACTCCCTTTAGCTTATGGATGACCTGTACACAGGCTAGAGGTTGAACAGAAATGTCTGGCTTAGTCATTTTCATAAGCACTTTGAAAGGAATAATGGCTAAGTTATTATAAGATGCACACCTCTAGTACTACAAAGCATTCCCAAGAACTGCCATCAGCTGTGTTCTGATTCCAGAGGTGGTCCATGCTTAAATGCTCCCATTGGAAGGCTGTTGTCTGGTAGGGAAGCTGTACACTATGCAACCAAGATAAGAAATGCTTCTGATACATGAAGTCACATGTCTTTAGTTAGACCATCACTCCTCTTATTTACCGAATGTTTCCTCCGAGGTACACTGAACATGGTCTTACTCTGGTTATAAATGACCAATCAATCATTCATTTTGGACAGATAAAAATCACTACATCCACATGAATTATTTTTCAAAGGTGCTGATGAATCTAACAGCTTTAAAGAAATTGTATTGTCCTGAAATAATATTGAAGGAGAGGTAAATGTAGAGGCAACTGCTAGTAATCTTTGATAAAATGGCCAATAGTCTATTGCTTATTATTAAATAATTGATCTAGGGTCTTACATTTTCATTAAAGGATAATGTAATACACATTAATATGCTCAGGGAATATTTGGTTGGTTAACATATTCTGAGAGATGCCTACCTTTCATCTCATTAAACTACAGAGAGCATTAAACATGTCTACAAATTGCTTCTTACATATTAAGGATGATGTGAATGAGCAACAAATCTTTACAGGTGCCTGACAGTCTTTGATTGCTATTCATGTGGAGGTTTTGAAACTAGGACTCAACACAAAGCAAACTGAAATAAAACAGTAGTGCATGAATATATGCCATCTCTGCATAACATTGGCTAGTCACGTTGATTCAGTCCTGTTTGGCTTATTCTTTTGTACTCAGGTAAACAGTGGTTCGATTAAAGTTAATAATGCTTGTGGTGTACATGTGCCCCTTTGTCTACATTTTTTTGATTTCTAACAGCACTATGAGAAATGTTAGATTAGACTATATAATGTAAGATATGAGTATGGGAGTTGTAGGAATTGCAGAAATTCAATGAGTAGAGTATCATTAACTCTATCAAAATCAATACAATTATCTAGTTTTAAAACCATTCAGTCTCTATAACCCTCTTGATGCAACATAACCGATGTCAGTTTAGTCTATCAGATAGTGAGTGTTCAATGTTATTAGCAGTAATTTTTGTTTAGTTTTTTAAGTGATGTATTGTTTACTGCCTTTTACTGTTATGTCACATTAGTTAGGTTTTAAATAGTTACCATTGCTAGTACAGCACATATAGGATTTCCATCACTATTGCTACTGAAATGGAAGTTTACATCCATACCAAAAAGCAGTTATTCTGGATCTTCGCTTTGAAACTTGTCAGAAGGGGAAAATAAACTTATTTATGTGTCTTACTAATGTGAAAGCATGTAAGTTGCCAGAGGACTGGCCTACTTAATTCTACTTAATTTAGTCTACCAAAATTGACAAATGAGTAGGCAACTCAATTTTTAAATAAAGCTTTATTAACAATATATATCCATTAAAACCAACCATCCTATATATACATATAACAATGCATCCTTAAAATATACTTGAACAAAAATAGCAATAAACATCAATTTCTCTATTAACAACAATACAATTAATTCTCTTATATAAACTGTTACACATTTCATCACTAAATACAGAGACACAAGTATCAGAAATCTATGTATATTTTACTTAATACTAATTTTAGTCACCAAATTTGACAAATGAGTAGGCAAACTCATTTTTTAAATAAAGCTTATTAACAATATATATCCATTAAAACCAACCAAACAATACAATTAATTCTCTTATATAAACTGTTACACATTTCATCACTAAATACAGAGACACAAGTATCAGAAATCTATGTATATTTTTCTAACTTTGTCTCATAAGAATATATGTAACAGAAGAAATACAGGCTGGAAGGAAGCACTCAGGTTCACAATTTCTTCAAGGTTTAATGGCACAAAAAGGTAGATGAGCAACACACTAAAACCCTGATAACACTTCAAATACGTTTTCGTTCACAAGAACTTCATCAGAATAATAAATTACATAGCAAAGGCCCATTAAATAGTTCCCCCAATCAAATAATGATTGTGAACCTGAATGCTTCCTTCCAGCCTGTTTATCTTCTGTTACTGGTGGCTACAGTGGTTGGAATCCCCGTTTTTACTATTTTGGTTGTCATAAGAATATATCCTTCTCTTAACAATAAAGAAAATAAAAGAACAAATGCAACGTTAATATAATTTGTGAACCTCTTGTTCCTTATCTTTTGCCAAAAGCTGTGACACAGAATAGGTAAAAAACAGAAAACTAGATCTAAACATTAATATTCCTACATCTTCATGATTTATACTTACAGTGACACATGCAACTGACTAAAACCACACAATATTACCTGCTAAACTCAACCTGCCCTAACTTTCTTTTAACTATCTTGTTCTTTGCAGCTGCCCACCTTCTATGTGCTACTTGTAGCCATTGGCATAAGCACTGCATTAAATCATATCTGAGCATAATTCAGCAAGAACTTGCAGTACCATTATATTTATTATTCACTAGGTCATATAAATATGGGGACATTCCTCAAGATTGGAGACATTTGCTTATTAAACCTGTTTTCAAGGAAAAGGTGAATAGGACAAACCCAGATTCATACAGACCCTTAAGTCTACTTTCATGTTGTGGAAAAATAATGGAGAAGGTAATATTGGATAAGTTATTGTTAGAACTGGATAGGATGGGACTTGAAACCATATATCAGCATGCATTTCTTGAAAACAGATCTATTACCACTTGTAACATGATGTTCTATAAAAATATAATAACAGCTATGAATGAAAAATTGTGCTGTGATATAATTTATATAGATTTAATCTCAGCATTTGACAGGATCATACAAAAAATACTGATTAATAAATTAGTACAGCTAGGTGTTGGTGTACTCTTGATAAGATGAATATCTACATGTCTTACAAATAGGAAATGTCAAGTATCATACAGAAACTGGACAGGTGAAATCCTTGGTTACAGTCAGGTGTCCCGCAGGGCTCTCTCCTAGGCCCTTACTTGTTTAGATTGTATCTTTCAGACCTAACTTTTCCATCTGAGGTGTTCTACTGTCTATATGCAGATGACTGAAATTGGGTAAACTGATTACATGTGTTACAGATAAAGCATGTCTGCAAAATAACTTGACTAAATTGACAATTTGAGAACAGGAGAATAATATGCTGATAAATACATCAAACACTAAGCATATGAGATTTGGGAGATGTAAATTGAAAGGTGAATATTTAATACAGCACACAGTAATTGAGACTGTAGATTAATTTAAGGACCTGGGTGTATGGGTAGATTTAGCTATGAGCTTTTCTAATCATATCAACCAATTGGTTCATGATAGTTATAAAACTATAGGTTGCACAAAAAGATTTATAAAGTCTAGGAAATCAAAAATGATGAAGTCATTGTTTGTTAGTTACATTAGACCCACACTTGAGCATGGAATAACAATATGGAAACCCTAAAAGAAAACAAGCATGAGTAAACTGGAAAGAGTAAAGTGGAAATATGCTAAGGGCATCCATGGATGTGAAAATTTAAGTTATTATAAAAGACTAAAATATCTGAACTTGTACAGTGTCTCTTATAGATATCTAAGAGGAGATATTATTCAAGTATATAGAGCACTTAGAGACAACTACCTCTGTGAATGTTTGGGGTTATCAAAAAGAACCAGAGAATCATCAGACAACCTTTGTAGAAGATTCTACAGAAATGAGAAGTGCATTAACTGGTTCTCTAACAGAGTAGCTAATGCATGGAACAGACTACCAAATTACATTAAAGCAAGTAGTTGTTTGGATATTTTTAAGAACAGCCTATTCACTTGAACACGTATTATGGTATACTGGCAAGCTAGAAGGGCTTTTAATGCCCGTGGTTGAAATATTTGTATGTCTGTAGGTATGCATGTATGTATGTCCCAAAACAATGGTGGGAACAATGCCAACAATTTCCAATTTTTATTAACTAGAAGATACTCCATACATACCATCAAACAACTTTTCAAACATGCCCCAGTTAAAGCTATATGTAAATCAAAAAATCATCTTGTGGCATAATTCTCCTGTCTGGCTAAATATAAATATAAATACATCATGGCAACATTTCATAACAGCATAGTAGCACATAAGTTTTGGCAAGAGATAAGGTACTTAAACATAGATAACATAAATAAAAAGTGAACTCAACTTGAGCTATGGACAAATCAACATAACCCCAAAATAATTTCCATTTCAGAGTTGCGGTTAAAAGACAAATCGTGGATCTCATAATTTTTCTCTAATTGTTACAAATCTTTTGTGTACAATCAATATAATTTTTCTTTAATTATTACAAATCTTTTGTGGACAATCAACAAGTCCAAGAAAAGGGTAGCATTATTGCCCTAGACAGAAAAAATATATTTTTTCTCCTACTCTCCTAACCAAAACTTTCACAAGAACCAATTCTGGATCCATCTAGGTAGTCATGCAGTTGCCATTTGGAGGTTATGCTAAATTTTGTGTTGCCGCTATCTGTATTTCTCCACCTGATATAGTATCATCTCTTGAATCAACACTTCAAAATTCTGCTCACATGCTAAAAATGTGAAGCTCATAATTTTTGGCATAATTAATATCAACAGGAATTCATATTAACCTCCCTTACTAATTCCTTCAATTTATACCAACTGGCAAACACAGTACCAGAGTGAATCCAACGTAAAAAAATCCTTAGTTATACATGTATTCTTTACTAACATTCCCAATAAACATTCTAGAATGGCAATACTAGCCAGTAATCTTATTGACCACTGCCCCTTTACCTTCTACTGATTTCTAAAAGCACCTAAGTTACATCCATAATTAGTCTCCACTCATGTACTTCCAAATAACTTATGACAATCAGAGCTGCAATTGATTGACTGGCCTCACATATACTCATCCGCTGACCACACTGCAGCCTTATATACCTTCTATAATACACTACTGTTAATTGAAGGCAAGCTCCTACAAGAGTAAAAATAGTAATTAAGGACAGTCATCCTTCTCACATCCCAGAACTCTTTCAGTGGGAATATCCCAAGGTTATCTCCTACCTCATCTTCTCTATTTTCATTAACAAGCTACCTTATGACCTTCTTACTGTACATCTCAGCCTCTGTGCTGATGACATGGCACTCTTTAGGTTCAGCAACAATGTTGCCACAATCAGAACACAACTATAATACGATTTAAACTCATGTAGTCCAGGGAGGTATGTCTCATGAGGAATGTCATGCCTCTAGTAGCCTAAAAACATTTTGCATTCCAAAGCATTTTCTGGGAAATCTACTTAAAAACATAACACAAAGGAATGCAAATGTTTTGTGGAGAATAAAATATATTAAAACAGTACAAGCACCAACATTATCAGTAAAAGTCTTCTTTGTATTGATAACTGTCAGTACAGTAACAAATTTTACAACGGTGCTAGAATATATTATTATGAATGCAAAACTAGAATGATATTTTTTATCTAATGTTTCACAAATTATCATATATTGGAAACTGTACAATCTAGATGTATTTGTCAACTTGCTGTTGTTAGCCAGACATGTGACTAGCACTTGCTCTAATACCTGCTAGAAAGCACTAGGAAGCCGTAAACTGATACAAGCACTCAACTCTCCTTATTAATAAGGAGAAATTAATCATAGGCACCAAACAGCTTATAACTGCAAAGTATCTTGCTAAGGCAAGGGAAAACAGCTCCTGTACTTAAAAAAAAAAGCACCAAACCAGGCATGTCCAAGGGCCATCTTCCATTGATTTTTCCTGTCCACCTGGTGAATCTGGGCATAATGGGGCAATGCAGCAATTGTCTCATGTATACAGACAACCTTCTCCTCCTACCACCCAACACTACAACCTGTGAGAGATGCACTTACATAGCCAAACTGGAAGCAAAGCTCTCTCCACCCAAGATTGTACTAGACAGTCAAGAGGAGAAGGTTAATAAACGCACTACACCACAAGCAACACATAGCCCTTATAAACTCACACCACCAACACCCACACATAGCAACACAAAATCCACATATGTGGAGGCCCTTAACTGTAACCTGCCAAAGCAACAAGAACCTCCGAAGCTGAAACGCAAACAAACACCAATCACAACCAAAGTGTCACATTGCTCACAACACCAGTGTGCCACCCACCAACAGCCCCTAAGGCAAGGCAATGCACCTAACACGTTAGTCATAGGTGACTCTATAGTCAGGCACACTGATGTCCCACTCACCAGGCTGAACAAGGAGAAAATTACAGTGAGCTGCCTGTCGGGTGCCAGGATCTGCCACATAACTCATGCACTCAAGTCACTCCACAACAAGTACAAATATGACTCTGTCACTGCCCATGTTGTAGTGAATGACTTGAGACATACCTCCCTGGACTACATGAAAAGAAACATGGAAGAGCTCTCAGATCATGTGACCCAGGCAGGTATGACCCTAGCCCTGAGTAGCATCCTGCCTTCGCCCAGAATGATACCACAGTATAAGGACAACATGATTGACTTCAACAATTGGCTAAGCTTCTGGCATCATTCAAATGGGATCCAGTATCTGTCTGCCTGGGATAACATGAACAACAGACCATGATGCTTTGCCAGAGATGGTCTGCACCTGTAACCCCTGGGATTCAGATTATTGGCTAAGGCTCTTGCCACCCCTATAGTGCCTTTTTTAGGCAAAGTTCAGAGGACAAAACCACCACCGTAACAGGTACAAGCATGTAAAATCTGAAGGTAAAACTACTCAATGCTAGAAGTCTAAACCTCAAAATGCACTCTCTCGAGACACTCTTAAAAATGGAGAACATCGATATCTGTGCAGTAACTGAGACCTGGTTCAAGGTTCCAGAGGGCACACCTGCAATACCAGGCTACAACTCTTACCACACTTTTTGGCCACCAAACCAGGATCAAAACACTAAAGGTGGAGGAGTGTCCATATTCACCAAGGATATTCACACCACCAGGTTAGTTGCCCAACACCTTGCATCTGAAATTCTCCAGGTGCAACTAACACTAGGTAAGACTGCAATCCAAATTGTAGCTTGCTACAGATCCCCCACCATGTCCCAAGATTCTCACTACACCTATCGAAACATACTGTAAAATATTAATATACAACCAAACACCCTAATACTGGGTGATTTCAACTACCCTTCCATTAACTGAGAAAACTACTCATGTACCAACACCTTTGCCCAACAGTTCTTGGAATTCATAAATTCCAATGACCTGGATCAATTAATCCAGAGTCCCACCAGGAGCTCCAATATGCTAGACCTGGTCATTACTAACATGGGAAATTGATGCTCCACACCTATGGTCAATCCCTCGTTGGTCAGGTCAGATCATAAGCTAATCACCTTTAACATCCACATCCCACCTCCACCCCCAGTAAGGAAGCCACCATAAAAAACTTCTCCAAAGCCAACTTCATGCTACTCAAGTCAGAAGTTACAAACTTCATGACACCCATGCAGACAGGAACTGAAAGTTCGACTGCTGAGTCCTACACCAAGGCACTGTACGAGCACATCCACTCATGCATGAATCGTGCCATCCCAAATAGAACCAAGATGCTCTCCTCCAAAAAAAGGAAGCCAATCTGGTGGTCCCCTGCCATAAACAAACATTACAACAAAAGGAAGAAACTGTTGCAGAAAAGAGGAAAATCCCAGGATGCAAACAACTCCCTTAGCAGCCTCAGTAAGAAGCTGAGATCCCTCATAAAATCCTTCAAAGCTAGTTACGAAAATAAAATTGCCAAAGATTCCAAAGACAACCACAAGGCAGTCTATAACTATGTTTATAATCTAAATGGCAATGCTCAGATCTGCTCTGAGCTACAACAGAATGGCATTAAATATACTGATCCCAAGGATATTGCCAATATCCTGGCAGATCAATTCAGTGCCAACTTCACCCCCTCTCACCCCCTAAATGGCCCATCTCAATACCGGAAGATTGCCAGATTCCGGTAATAACGGCCCCACAGGTAAAAAACTCACTCTCCAAAGCTAAGAATACAGCATCCATGGGACCAGATGACATCCCGGGCTGTGTACTACATGAACTCCAAAATGAACTGGCACCTCACCTAAGTGTTATGTTTAATCATACCCTCACCTCAGGCTTTGTGTCCACTGAGTGGCGCACAGCTACAGTTATCCCACTCCACAAGGGGGGATATACCTTGGATCCCGGGAACTACCACCCCATCAATCTGATGAGCCTGATCTGCAAGACCATAGAACGTATTATAATGGAACTTATAAAGAAAGACATTGGCAACCTTAAAACACTGGAACCCACCCAGTTTGGGTTCGTGAAGGGCTGATCTTGTCTCTTGAACCTGATTGACTTCTTTGAATCAGTCTCCAGAGCCATGGATGAGGGTAAGGCAGTCCACACAGCCTATCTGGGCCTCGCCAAGGCTTTTGACACCATCCCCCACTCTGGAATCATAGATAAACGTACTAAGCTGGGCATTAATCCCTACGTCACTTGATGGGTTTCCAACTGGCTTACTGACAGAACCCACACTGTAAATGTAGCTGACTCCAAATCCAGCTCCAGACAAGTGACAAGTGGAGTACCTCAGAGTTCAGTCCTGGGACCTCTCTTGTTTGGTATCTACTTCTCTGAAGTACAAGCCAACACTAAGGGACTCTGGCTAACAAAGTTTGCAGATGACTGCAAACTGGGAGCCATTATTGAATCCCCAAATGATGTGAATACTCTACAAAAGGGTCTTACAGAAACAGATGCTTGGTGCCAGAGCCATGGGCTCAAACTCAATGACAAGAAATGTATAGTTATCTCCTTTGGGAAAAAAACATGTACCCATGAATTCCCACATAGGTAGCAGTACACTAAACACCAAAAGTGTGATAAGAGACTTAGGGACACAGGTGGACAGTGGTCTCACCTTCAATAACCACATCACCACAACAGTCAGGAAATCCTTCTATGTGATGCACCTCATCACTAAGGGCTTTTCATCCAGAAAAAAGGAGGTCATTGTCCCATTGTACTCATCCCTCATTAGACCCATTAGAGAATACAATGCCCCATTTGGTATGTACCTCTCAAGACATCTGCAACAACTGGAAAGGTCGCAGAAATACCTCACTAAAAGAATCACAGGCCTAAAGTAAATGCCCTGTGCTGACCGCCTTAAAAAACTCCAGCTATACTCTGTCACATATCGTCTACTCCGAGGCGATCTCTGCTTAACATACAAGGCCATGTCAAACCCAGAGCTGTTGGACATGCTACACTTAAAGAAATCCCAATCCCACAGAGCCACACACTCCAGAGATCTAAACCTTGTCATCACAATAAACAAAACATGCTGGAGGGATAGGTTCCTGACCCAGAGACTCCCCAGACTCTGGAATAGACTGCCCATACATGTCAAGCAGAGCATCTCTTTGGCCCTCTTCAAAAGGAACTTTGATGATTGTATGGGAGAAAGGAAATTCACCTTGGGAATCACGTTAGTCACCCTGCTAGACAGGTGTCCAGGGAAGTAAATAATGTGGGAAGAAATAGCCGGGGAATTGTTATAGCTAGGCTTGTATAGGCCCTAGGGCCGATTGCCTAGTAGCAACCTATGAACCTATGAACCTATGAACATAAGCTTTCATATGTACAGCAAAAGGTTCCTTTCTATGAGCATGCTTATTAAGTTATTTACAGAGATATGAAGAATTATGTTTATTTGTATAATTTGTATAATTTAAATAGTCCTGAATATCTCTCAAGATGTGCAACTTAGAGTGCAAATATCAATGGCAGTTTTCTTCAACATAATCTAAGGTTTCATCTGATGCCATGCAATAGTTTGTAAGTCACACAGTTTTATAAATATTAAGTACATATGGAAACATTTCATATTTTCATAATTACTAGTTAATAACTACCAATATGTCAAGTGCATTGTATTTGCACATTATCAATGTACTTTTTTTTTCAGCCAGGATGTATCACACTATGCTCCTCAATAACATGTAGATGTCTCAGTTATGAAAATATGAATGTAAATATAAACATATGAATAATAAGCAGAATCTGTCAATTTCTCCACAGCAAAATATCTGAGATTAACAATCTTAGTATAATTTTGTTAACTACACCTTGCAGTTTCTAATAATGCCTATTATTAATTTGTAACTCACTTAGTTAAGGACAACAGACCCAAAAAATATCATCGCTATAAGGAGCTATGTGTGTTAACTGGAAGAATACAAAAAGGTTCTATAGGCTTGAATGAGTTAACCACAAATAAGCACTTAATCCTACAAAAACAAAATGTATCCTATTTGTTATCACCAAACATCTTAAAAATCACCGAAATCACTCACTATAACCACATTCTGTTGCACACCAATATAAACAACCATCTCCTTGAAATACCTAAGTTTGTGGCTAGAACAGTCACTAACATTTAATACCCATATCGAAAAACTGACATCAAAAGTTATCACATTTCTCTTCTTGCAAGGAAAATCTCACCCTACCTATCCAAATCAGCCAGTGTGGGTATAGGCAAGGGAGTCCTTCTAGCGCAACTTGAATATGGACTACCCATAATAACCCCACATTCCAACCCCACAAACCACGCTATGCTGTACCAATCACTCGTTCTTCATCCTTTTCCTAAAATATGGGAATTCCTCCTCAACTGCCTAAAGGAACTAGAATACCCGTGCTCCACATACAGAGTTGAACATAAAGAATTTATCCACACCAAATCAATCTGCAATTCCTACACAGAAGGCCACATCACATAAGAACCTCTCATCATTTAGCCTTAATCTCTCCCAACTGCTAACACTTCTAACTCCTGCACCATCCCCTGCCCTGACTCTCATTACAGTATAGCATTCCACCATGATGTAAATCTGAAAAATAATCATATGAATTGTGAATATGAATTTCGCTAATAATTGTTACTGTGTCTGCTAATTGCTTCTGTACATTTTTTGTTATATATTTTTACTTTCTGTTTTGTTAAGATATGCAGAACTGATTTCCTCTCTCTTTCCTTTCTTTCTTCTTTGTGAATTATTTCAACAGAGCAAGTACCTGCAAATGATCAGTTAATTTCAGTATACAACCCCCATTAAGAAATGCTCCTATCCTATGTGAATTGATTAGGCAAATAAACAGGTTTGGAAAGAATGGAAGAAAGACCCACATGAAGCAGTTAAAATTCAGTTGTATCAACAACTTAAATATACAAGAATTGAAACATTCTGAGCCAAAGCTGAATATTACTGAAATCTTTAAGCTATATGTCTAGGGAACACTAAAACAAATTCTGGTTCTCCATAAAAACCCACAGCTGTAACAAAATATACTCTAAATTAGATTTCAATCCATTTCAGCTGCAAATTTTAGACTACATGATCAAGCAATCCAGAGAAACTTAAATTCTTCCCCATCACAATTCAGCAGCACTCAAAACTTTTTCTTGTTTCCGGTTGTGAAAATTTCCCACCAGATCGATAAGAGACTCTTTGCTTCATAAAGAATTATTGGAACTGTTTAATAAGCAGGGATGTGAACTGTTGAAATGTTTAGTCAATGACAATGATCGAAATATGACTGAACTAGCTGAACAGATCAAAACCGTGGACATTAATATTCAAAAAGATTCACTGTTTGACACTAAACAAGTTGATTATTTTAAAATAATTGAGAAAATTGACAGTGTTGTGAATTATATAAAAATAAGAAAGAAATGTAAACTTTTAAGGGATGAAATGGAATATGAACAGGGTAGAGCCTACCCTTTGCCCCCCCTTAGTCAGACAAATGTTAATAGGGAAATGCATGTGGAAACCCAGGACATGGGTAATAATGAACAGGAAGATTTTGCAGGGAATGGTTATACACTTGACCCTTTAGAATACCCCCCTCTGAGGAGGTCAAGCGACTGAAGAACCAGAGGAGGGGAGAAGAATTTGATAACTACAGCCCATATCATTAGAACAACAACAAGAAAATGTGGGGGAAATGGAGATGGAACATTTCCTATCAGAAATATTGATTAGTGATGATTTAACTTGCAACATTGCTGAAAATAAAAATGGTGAATTTAAAGTGTATATTTATAGCAATGTGGAGATTAATGAAGAGGTGGCAGATTTGTTTTAAAAAGGACTATCCTTTGTACCAAACAAGAACACTACTGTAGATGAAACTTTAATAAATTTGAAATTATATATAAGAAAGCTTAACTTTGATTTCTACTTTAAAGGCACAACACCTGCACCAGGAAGGGACACTGTATATAGGAAACCAAGTGTAGTTAACCCCCCTACACCAGACAGTACAGATATATGAAAAAATGTGTGAAAAAGATGTAAGAGCAATACTCTATAATAAAAGAAGAACAAAAGATGGAAATAGCAACATTAAAAAAGCTGAAACTAAGGTACTTAGAGATATTTGCAACAACACTGACATCAGGGTATCCAAACCTGACAAGGGTGGGGGACTAGTGACACTAAATCAGGATATGTATGTCAGCAAAATGTTAACCATCTTGTATACAGATGCATACAATGAAATTAGTTGTTGTTGTTGTTCCTTCGACTTTTCCCACTTAGGGGCCTCCACAGTGGAATTCCGGTCCGCTAAGGATTGGCAGTAGATTTTCACTCTGCCAATGTGCCAGCTCGACACCCAACCTTCAATGAAGGCACATCCATTCACGGATGTCTTTCGAATGACACTCAATCACGTGGAGGACTTGCAGACTCCCCACAGAAGGAGCTCCAGCCAAGAATCAAACGAGAGAACCTCTTGCTATGAGGTAAATGAAAAAACATAGCCTATAGGAAGGTGGATGTCACACTAGAGGAGATGGTATTAAACCATGAAATAACAGAAGAAGAACATGCATATATGGACATTAAACACCCTAAAATACCAACAATTTTTGGGGTCCCGAAGATACATAAAAATCTTCGGGACCCCCCCTCTTAGACCCATAGTTAATGCAAAGGCATCAAAAACTTTTCCTATAGCAAAATTCCTAGACAATCAACTTAAAAATGTCTTAAAAATTGCCCATGGATTCTAAAAGATTCATGGGACTGTTTAAAGAAAATTAGTAATGATAAATACCAAGATGACCTCATCTTTGTCACTATAGATATGAATGACCTATTTTCTATAATACCACATGATATAGCCTTAGATTGGTTCTATTCTTACTTTTGTCAATACGCCAGTCTCAAACATGAGCGCATTCTAACAATAAAAACGTTAATGGAACTTGTATTAGACACTAATATTACAACATTTGAGGAGCAACTGTTTAAACAATGCAAAGGGGTAACATTGGGGGCAGCGTGTGCCCCCATTTCTGCTAACATTGTACTTGCCTTTTGGGAGACAGAAATTGTCTTTAAAAGTTCCTTTAATGAAAGTTGGACTTTCTATGGTAGTTTATTGGACGATATTATTGTTTTGTGGAAAAACAGTGAACATGAACTAAATAGGTTTTTTTGAGTTCATTAATAATAGTACTGAATTTCTGGAATTCACTAAAGATGTAAGTAAAGAAAGTGTGAACTATCTTGATATTATCATTCAGAAAAATGCAAACAAAAAACAATTTATGTCCAACATATTTAGAAAGCCAACATATTCCAACACTCTTCTGCATTTTAATAGCTGCCACCACATATATCAGGAAAATCCTTAGTTAAAGGACAGGGGGTATGGGTAGCTAGAATGGTGTCAGAAGAAAATGAATTTTTATGACAGCTGGATGTATTAAAATGCATGATTGCTGAAAGACAATATCCAGTAACATTTGTGGATAACATTTTGACAGAAGTTAGGGTGAAGAGAGCCAATGGATATTTCACCCCCTTACTAGGCAAGGATAATGAGTTGGCAGAAACAGAGAGAGAACAGGAACACAGCAACAGTTTTGAAAAATCAGCTATTTTCAGATTCAACAACCAGTTTTATGATATCAAAAATATATTAACACATAACTGGAATATATTTGGGGCTAACCAAGACTACTTGGAATTAGTGGGAACAGTGCCCAAAATAATATATAATAAAGACACCAGTCTTAAGAACATCATTGAAACCCACAACAGTGTGAGGAATAATGGGGGGTATGATGAAATGTGGGTTTTGCCTACAATGTAGGAATATTCAGGAAGGTAGAGAAGTATGGATGCCCAATTATGGGAAATACATTCTCAGAAAAAAAGTATACATGCAGTAGTAATGGTGTGGTATATTTAGCAGTGTGCTCCCTATGTTCTTGTTATTACATAGGAAAAAACATTAATGCACTTAGGACACGTATATACCAACATAACTATGATATCAAGAAGAGAGACATGAAAAATGCTTTAGCTGCACACATTGCTTCACATGATGGACATTATTTCAGATTTACTATTATAGATCAAGTCATAATGGGGGAGAGAGAAGGGCCCCTAAATGATTTCTTGGAACTGAAGGAACTGAGATGGCAAATGAGAGCCAATGCCTCTGAGTATCCTGGTTTGAATAGTGCTATGTCCATCAGTTTGATTTTAAGGTTAAAAGCAGAGTTTTATATGTAAATATATGGTAGAATATATAAGTGTACTTGTATACACACACATTTAAGTATAAAACATTGTTACCATGTTTTAAATGAATAAGAGATGTTGAAAGGAATGGGAATATTTTAACATGGATTTTATTCTGCATGCATTTTCCACAGGAAATGATGTCATTATTAATGCTGTGGAAGATGTATTTAAGGATGGAGTTGCTTGTACAGATTATTCTGATGAAGTTTCTAATAAAGCGACAAAATTGCTAAATTCTACTTTGTGTGGATTCCTGACTTAATTCTGTGGATTTACATATGACACACTTATGAGCTGTACACCAGCTTTGCTTGGGGTGATGTTCCTCAAGGATATCTAGTGGACGATGCAGGTTATGCACTGGAGCCCAGGCTCACAACACCCATGAGATACCCACACAACTCCACTGAGCAAGGGTACAATGAGCCTCACACCTAAGTTAGTAATATCATAGAACAAGTGTTTGGTTTGCTTAAATAAATATTCTGTTGTCTAGACACATCAGAAGGTGCAATGCAGTATGACCCATGCACTCGTACCAAAATACATACAGTCTGTGCCATGTTACACAATAAAATTCTCAGGAAACAAATTCAACAAGGACATCAAGGGGTAGGGCCACAGTTTCAAGGACCACAGGTAAGGCTTGGAGCAGTGCCAGCAGCAGCAGGTACAGATGAGGAGTTTGAGGGAGAACCACCAGCTTCAGATTGTGCTGGCAGACGGAGACATGCACATTATGTCCTAGCTCTGGATAAGAGGCAAAAGATAGCACACACAATCACTACATAGGTCAAAGCCGAAGATCCCACGCACATAAAAGTAGGAAAATTGATGCCTGTCAGGCCCGCAACCTTTACTTAACCATGTAATGGCTATGTTCTGATAGCAGAAAGAATTTATAACAGCAGTAATAATAAGGTAAGTGTGGAACCTGTAAAGAAAAAAAGTTATAAAACTGATTACTCCAATATGGAAATATGTATATGCCCCTAAGCAGAGCATTTGTTTGAGGTGTACAGTTATGTCAGTAATATCTCCTCTCTAAGATTTTTGCAATATACAGTTACATATTAGAAACAATGGTGTGCATGAAGCATTTCAATTGACTACTATCTATAAAACATGGAACAGGTCAATTATACCCTCATTTGCACAAGTATACCAAGAAGCAGAACTGAAGTACCTAATGTTTCCACTGCTGTAATGACAATGCTGACTGAAATACGATGGGGTTCAACAATTATAGAAACAGTCATTCCCAAATGAGTAGGAACAATAAATCAACAACTTTTACACTACAATACATCTTGATAAAGTCAATCTTGCGAATAAGCAAGCATTAGTTATCCACTGTGTGTGTCAAATATATATGTAATCCTAAGTCACAAAGCTGGGCAAAGGGCAGAGCACAGTCATTATCATTTGCACAAGGTGGGGGGGTGGGGTAGTAGGAGAGTAAGGCTGACACCAAAGAAGTTATTGTGTGCAGGTGAGAAACACGTGTATCTATCAGAGTATACAGTGTTCAGGGCCAATAACAACAGATGTACAGCACACAGCAATACTGGTTAGATAGTTTGCATGTGTATGAATTGGTAAGGACAAGTGATTTTTTTTTCAATGTGTGTGTGTCTGCATGAACATACTCAAGCACTGTGCTAGCACTACATCCTAGCAACTTGGACAGGTGTGAGCTGCCCATGGTAGATGACTCAGTTCAGTGTCTTAATCCCAGACCAGTAAAACCACATCTGCAATGAAAGGACAGCTACTTCTAAGGGCCTGGCTAGAAGCTGGGGTGCTACATGAACATGAGCAATGTCTAGTGAACAAACTCTCATAACGACATCCAGAACCACAACCTCATTGCCTTCCATATCTGGGTAAGGGCATTGCAATCATAACCAATGTCGGGCATGGCTTAGTGGTGAATCACTTGGTCTATGGTGTGCAGGTTCTTGGGATCGAGCCTTGCAGAGGCTGTTTAGGGGGTGGGAGGCTGACATAGTGGTTAAGTTTTTTGCCTTATAAACCAAAGGAGCAGGGTTTGATTCTCCCATGGGGTAATTGGCTAGGCTTAAAATTGTCCACAAAGGCAATTAGCCTAGTACTAACCTCTGGAGCAGTGAATATAGTGTCAAAGCAAGAGTATGCTCTTGCTCGGTCACATCTGTTAACACCAGAAGATGTAGTAACTTGTCATTAAAGGTGGATTTGGTTCTCGGCTCTTATTTATGCTCTTGGTTTGTTATGGTGGTCTGTGGTATTTATTAGTTGATATTTCATCACCACTATGTATCTCATTTAGAATGTCCAGTCAAACCAATAGCAATCCGTACCTATCTATTGGTAATTTGTTATAGTTAATCCAACAGCTTACCCTGTGAGTTTTGGATTTGGACAAGGCTGATCGTAGAAGTCAAGACTCTGATTTGTGCCATTTGAATAATGATTTTACCATGTCTAGAATTACTCCAGCTCAGTATTTGCAGGTTACCACACCAATGGAGCCTCCGTATCCAGTGAAGATATATTTTCATCTACGGCCAATGGAGTAGCGGTTACCAGTACAGCATCTCAGCAGGTTTGGTTTACCCTGCAAGACTGGTTGAGATCTTCAACTGATTGGCATTTTAGTACACACTATGTGAAACAATCTTCACTCACAGTGGATTCACAATTACATATGTTTCATGATAATTTATTAAAGTACCAGGGGTTACAACTTGAAAATAGCTATCTCCTGAAATGTATTTGAGTCAACAGGGTTCCTAAGGGGTTCCGAGTTTGGAAATTCTCTAGAGGAATGTAAAGACACTCTGATTTACAAAAGAAGCTCTTAGATATGTTCAATATATGTCACTGTGAATTATGGGGTTGTTTGTTAAGGATAGTGATAAAAAAGTGTATGGGTTGCTTAATACGAGTACCAAACTCGACAAGAGTATTAGTTCTGACTTGATGTTTGCATCAAAAAGTGAGGATTATTTTGGTATTTTTCAAAAGATTGATTCTGTTATTATTGATGCCAAAAATAACAAAACCAATAAATTATTGAGGGACACTAAAGCTTAAGAGCTTGGTAGGGCTTACTCCTTACCCTATTAACACAGAGTTTTGACTTTTCTAATCCAGGGCTTGGTAGTGGACAGGATGGTAATGGAGATGAACATCACAGTAATTGTGAAAGCAATGAATTCCATTTCGAAGACTCTTTATGGTTTCCTCCAGTAGGTGGTCAGAGTGTATAATGAGGCATAAGCAGGAGAAAAGGAATCAACAATCACAAGAATATATTCACCACAACCAATGGTTGACTTACAAAGGGCAGAGGGGGAGGGCGGATCAGTGGAGCAAGCCAGTAAAGATGCTGAACAGTAATGGCATTGTTTTGAACAGTTCTTGTGATTTTTAAGATCTTTAATTTTAGTGATGCATTGGTTACCAGTGACTGGTCGGACTTATTTGAAAAGAGGCTTACATATGTTGATCTGCTTATTGATTTTAAATTATATGTGAGAAAGTTAAGTTTATATTTTTATTTTAATAATGGGATTGGTAATCATTTTTTAAATAAGCACTGTTGTAAAAAAAATGTAGTATTTTTAATCCCCCTGTACAATGTATTATTTCAGTGTTTGAAAAGATTTCTGAGGTTGAAATTAGAAACACTATTTACCACAACAATAAGAACTGTCCCCCAGTTAATTCAACAAATGCCACGTGGACTTAGTTAAAAAATTGTATTAATAAGAAACGATTCCAAAACTGAAGACAAACTGTCAAAAACAAACCAAAAGGTTCCGAACCAGCAGGTGTAAAACTCCAAAGGTTTATTAAGAAATGTAAAAGTAAAGTGCTTTTCGTCTCCCTTAGTAGGAAGACTTCTTCAGACAAAGGAAAAATCATCAGACACAATTTAAAACCTAAAAAAGGGGTGTGTGTCACAAAATTACAAACAACTGCCTTAATTGAACCCACTGACATACCTTCACATTTAAAGTTGTATTACATTAAAAGCATAAATAAATGCCCACTTAGTGTAGACAGGGTGTCAAACATAAAAAAAATTTCAAAAAAGAAACATGAACTTGATAAAAGTAACCAAGAATGTCTTGGTGAAGATTCATGAACCTAATCAAGTGTAAATACTGTTTGTTTCCCTTAAAATACATTTTAGCAAACAACTTTTCATAGGGTAAAACAAAACTCATACAGAATCTTGTGATTAAAAATAAAATAAAATGAAGTAATGCTTGCAACTAAGTATATACAAATATAATATCCATTCCTTAACAGAAAATGTAGTAAGGAGTACACATCTCTAATGCATAATGAAGAATCAATAATAAATGAATAAATAAACAGTGCAACTCAACTAGGAGTCTGCAATAACCGGAATTTCAAAGGCATTTCTAATAAAAGAAATGTTATTTCTAATGTTAAATAACCGAATACGTTTATTTCTGTATTAAAAATCTAACACAGAAACTGCTTGTCATTTAAACGCCAACAGAATGCAACGACAGTATAAGAAAAATAATTTTTTTAAAATGTTCCTTGAGCAATGGGTAAAGCACCAAGCTGCGATGAGAACACTTTCTAAGCTTTTAGTAGGCACAGTTGTAGCAGCCAAAACAAGTCAAAATGCAGCTGTTTCAGAAAAAATATGGCAAGGCATTGCGTGGAAGACACGTCTAAATCAAAACAAACAAACCGCCAGATTCACAAGATGGTACTTCATTCAAGAACCATGCAGGTACTAAGCATGCAAAAATGGCGGATAGCCAAACCAATGAAAAATCAGTTCACAGTCGTGCCCATGAATACGGCACATTGTTATGCAAATGAGTTTGTACTGTGTGCGAAAAAGATAATAAATAAAGTAGCAGAAGACAAAAGAAAGAAAGAAACGCAACACCTAAGTAAATCCACAGCTGTTGGTGTTCAATGACATTAACAATAGGTAAACATAGCACTTCAAAATACCGTGGGTCTAAACATTAAGATCTCATTGTTGCTTACGCAAAAAGGTGTATGTGTCTAGAAGTAAGCAAAAATCAAGTCAGACCACAATGCAGAACCTGACAAAAATAAAACATACAAATCCTGAACGAAACTATGCAAAATGAAAATACAAATAAAAATAATAAAATAAAATAAGGTATGGGTCAAAGTACAGTGAAGCGCTGCAGAGGTCAGAAAACTAATGTTTCTCAAGTTAAACATCTGTGAATTAAGGTTTAAAAACCAGACTTGAGGTTTAAGTAATGATGAAAGAAGTCTTATCTTAGCAGGTTTCTTAACTTTAAAACACAAGTCAAAAAAGTAACTTCGTTCAAGCCTGGTGACATGTAAGAGTTCATTTTAAGTTGCCAAATGAGTTCCTTTTTTTCTAATAACAATTGTTGGGGTCCTCCTCTTTCATCTGTAAGTACCTGGTCTATAACTTTAAAAAGGAAAGCGTGAGAAGGGTTGTTATTACAATGTCTTGCAAGGGCGTTAGTCTTGCTATTCTTCTTAATGTGGTACATGTGTTTGCAAATTCTCTTTATGTTTTCTGTCAGTCTTCCCTATATAAAAGGCAGGGCATGACTGGCACACAGCTAAATACACCACTGATTTTGAGTTACAATTGTAACGACCCTTTGCTTTAAACAGACGTTGCTTCACTATACATGTGGACCCTGTAGATATAAATTTACAATAGTTGCATGTCTCACATTTGTATGTGCCTTCACTTCTAGTATGCTTTATTGAAGGTCTTTCCATAATGTTTTTGAGGTTTATGCCCTTTCTAAAAATGATAACAGGTTTGTCCCCTATTTTCTCCGTGAGTTCTTTTTCAGAAGATAACAACTGCCAATTCTTTCTAAGTACGTTGCTAATATATTTAGCTTCTAATGAAAAAGAAGTAATGAAACTTTTTTTATTGTACTTCTCTTGGGAAAAAATGGTTTGACCCATGCTAGAAGAGTGGACACCAAGAATCTGTAATGTGACTTCATCTGACTCTGCCAGGTTCACGTTTGTTTGTTTCAAAGTGAGAATAGGATTGAAAGAACCCAAAGCCCTTTTCCTACAAACTTCTCCTATTGTGTCATTCACCAGTGATTTGGGGTACCCATGACTCATAAACATGCATTTCAACAAGGTGCATTCCTCGGTGAAGGCAGAGTCTTCAGTAGTCATTCTTGCCGCTCTAACTAGTTGGCCCTTTAAAACAGATTTTTTCTGGTGTAGCGCGTGGCAACTAGAAAAATGTAGCATAGTGTTAGAGTGAGTGGGTTTCTTGTAGGTTTTAGCAACATAACCCCTGTGGATGTCGTCTCTCTTCAATTCAACATCCAAATAGTTAATGGTGTCTTCACCAAATGTAAATGTGAATTTCAAAAATGGAGTGCTGTTATTTAAAACCTCAACAAAGTTGCTTGCATCCCCTACGTTACCTTGAACATAATGAAAATGTTGTCCAAAAACCTGTTATATAGTTTGACTTTCTGAAAACTGTTGTCCTTAAATACATACTCATGTTCCCACTGGGCCAGTACTAAATTGGCATAGCTGGCTCCACAAGGGGAACCCATAGCTACTCCAATTATTTGTTTATGTATGTCCCCATTAATTCCAACAAAATTATTGTTGAGGATCACGTCTAATAGTTCTTGAATTAGACAGATCTCATCACTCTCCGCTCTGTGTGCTATTAGGTTTCTGGTGACGTATTCAATCCCTATGTCGTGGGGTATGGAGAACTAAAGGTCGACTACATCTATTGTAAGAAAATGAATGTTATCACAGTATTCAAATTTGTCTACATTTTCTAAAAAAGCCCAGGAGTCCTTTGCTAAAAAGGTTACAAAGTTTGTGTCTAATGTTAAAATTAGATTCTTTTTCCAACAGGGGCCAAAACCAGCAATGGAGATACAATATGAGGGGCAGGAAAGAGAACATCAATTACAACAGATAACTTCAGCACCCGTCATTTTATCAAACAATACTGGAGACTTCAAAGTGTTCAATTACTCTAATTTTAACATTAGACATGAACTTTGTAACCTTTTTAGCAAAGGACTGACCTTTGTACCTGATGAGCACTTTGACCTACCAGCGACTTTGATTGACTTGAAGTTATACATGCGAAAACTTAACCTGTCCTTGATTTTCGGAGACAAGCCTTTTGTAGAAGACCCCTTGAGGGTATCTAGTACTTACAATCCACCAATTTGCCCCCCTTTATCTTTGTTTGAACACATGTGTGAGGCCGATTTCAGGGCTCTCTACATGACTAGAAAGAGGAATACCATTAGGAATGTTTCAGACAATGAAGTAGAAGCCTTGAACCTAGTCAGAACATTACCGGTCAGAGTTTTGAAACCAGACAAAGGAGGTAGCTTGGTGATCATGGACAAAGAGGAATATGATAAGAAAATGTTGGACATTTTGAACAGTAACACCTATGTTAGATCAAGTATCAACGAAATGAATATTGCATATAAAAAAAATTTTTCCTTCTTTAGGGACTTATTGATTGAAGGCTTGATCAGCATTGATATTTACAACTATATAGTGGTTCCTAACCCAAAAACACCTAACTTATTTGGTTTACCCAAGATTCATAAAAATCTTCAAAACCCCCCTATGAGGGCTTTAGTCAATGCTAGGTCTTCTATTACTTATGCTTGTGCCAAGTTCGTTGATGAGTTATTAAAGAATTATGTGTCCCAAGAGTTACAAATAGTTAAGGACTCATGGGCTTTTTTAGAAAATGTAGACAAATTTGAATACTGTGACAACATTCATTTTCTTACAATAGATGTAGTCGACCTTTACTTCTCCATACCCCACGACATAGGGATTGAATACGTCACCAGAAACCTAATAGCACATGGACCAGAGAGTGATGAGATTCATCCAATTCAAGAACTATTAGATGTGATCCTGAACAATAATTATGTTGGGTTTAATGAGGGCATACATAAACAAATAATTGTAGTAGCTATGGGTTCCCCTTGTGGAGCCAGCTACGCCAATTTAGTACTGGCCCAGTGGGAACACTACTATGTATTTAAGGACAACAGTTTTCAGAAAGTCAAACTATATAACATGTTTTTGGATGACATTTTCATTATGTTTCAAGGTAACGTAGGGGATGCAAGCAACGTTGTTGAGGTTTTAAATAACAGCACTCCATTTTTGAAATTCACATTTACCTTTGGTGAAGACACCATTAATTATTTGGATGTTGAATTGAAGAGAGACGACATCCACAGGGGTTATGTTGCTAAAACCTACAGGAAACCCATTCACTCTAACACTATGTTACATTTTTCTAGTTGCCACCCGCTACACCAGAAAAAATCTGTTTTAAAGGGCCAACTAGTTAGAGCGGCAAGAATGACTACTGAAGACTCTGCCTTCAACGAGGAATGCACCTTGTTGAAATGCATGTTTATGAGTCGGGTACCCGAATCACTGGTGAATGACACAATAGGAGAAGTTTGTAGGAAAAGGGGTTTGGGTTATTTCAATCCCATTCTTACTTTGAAACAAACCAACGTGAACCTGGCAGAGTCATATGAAGTCACATTACAGATTCTTGGTGTCCACTCTTCTAGCATGGGTCAAACCATTTTTTCTGTACAATAAAAAAAGTTTCATTACTTCTTTTTCATTAGAAGCTAAATATATTAGCAACGTACTTAGAAAGAATTGGCAGTTGTTATCTTCTGAAAAAGAACTCATGGAGAAAATAGGGGACAGACCTGTTATCATTTTTAGAAAGGGCAGAAACCTCAAAACATTATGGAAAGACCTTCAATAAAGCATACTAGAACTGAAGGCACATACAAATGTGAGACATGCAACTACTGTAAATTTATATCTGCAGGGTCCACATGTATAGTGAAGCAGCGTCTGTTTAAAGCAAAGGGTTGTTACAATTGTAACTCAAAATCAGTGGTGTATTTAGCTGTGTGCCAGTCATGCCCTGCCTTTTATATAGGGAAGACTGACAGAAAACTTTAAAGAGAATTTACGAACACACGTACCACATTAAGAAGAATAGCAAGACTAACGCCCTTGCAAGACATTGTAATAACAACCCTTCTCATGCTTTCCTTTTTAAAGTTATAGACCAGGTACTTACAGATGAAAGAGGAGGACCCCAACAGTTGTTATTAGAAAAAAAGGAACTCATTTGGCAACTTAAAATGAACTCTTACACGTCACCAGGCTTGAACGAAGTTACTTTTTTGACTTGTGTTTTAAAGTTAAGAAACCTGCTAAGATAAGGCTTCTTTCATCATTACTTAAACCTCAAGTCTGGTTTTTAAACCTTAATTCACAAATGTTTAACTTGAGAAACATTAGTTTTCTGACCTCTGCAGCGCTTCACTGTACTTTGACCCATACCTTATTTTATTTTATTATTTTTATTTGTATTTTCATTTTGCATAGTTTCGTTCAGGATTTGTATGTTTTATTTTTGTCAGGTTCTGCATTGTGGTCTGACTTGATTTTTGCTTACTTCTAGACACATACACCTTTTGCGTAAGCAACAATGAGATCTTAATGTTTAGACCCACGGTATTTTGAAGTGCTATGTTTACCTATTGTTAATGTCATTGAACACCAACAGCTGTGGATTTACTTAGGTGTTGCGTTTCTTTCTTTCTTTTGTCTTCTGCTACTTTATTTATTATCTTTTTCGCACACAGTACAAACTCATTTGCATAACAATGTGCCGTATTCATGGGCACGACTGTGAACTGATTTTTCATTGGTTTGGCTATCCGCCATTTTTGCATGCTTAGTACCTGCATGGTTCTTGAATGAAGTACCATCTTGTGAATCTGGCGGTTTGTTTGTTTTGATTTAGACGTGTCTTCCACGCAATGCCTTGCCATATTTTTTCTGAAACAGCTGCATTTTGACTTGTTTTGGCTGCTACAACTGTGCATACTAAAAGCTTAGAATGTGTTCTCATCGTAGCTTGGTGCTTTACCCATTGCTCAAGGAACATTTTAAAAAAATTATTTTTCATATACTGTCATTGCATTCTGTTATTAAATGACAAGCAATTTCTGTTAGATTTTTAACACAGAAATAAATGTATTTGGTTATTTAACGTTAGAAATAACATTTCTTTTATTAGAAACGCCTTTGAAATTCCGGTTATTGCAGACTCCTAGTTGAGTTGCACTGTTTATTTATTCCTGTATTATTGATTCTTCATTATGCATTAGAGATGTTTACTACCTTTTCTGTTAAGGAATGGATATTATATTTGTATATAGTTAGTTGCAAGCATTACTTCATTTTATTTTATTTTTAATCACAAGATTCTGTATGAGTTTTGTTTTACCCTATGAAAAGTTGTTTGCTAAAATGTATTTTAAGGGAAACAGACAGTATTTACACTTGATTAGGTTCATGAATCTTCACTAAGACATTCTTGATTACTTTTATCAAGTTCATGTTTCTTTTTTGAAAACTTTTTTATGTTTGACACCCTGTCTACACTAAGTGGGCATTTATTTATGTCTTTAATGTAATACAACTTTAAATGTGAAGGTATGTCAGTGGGTTCAATTAAGGCAGCTGTTTGTAATTTTGTAACACACACCCCTTTTTTTGGGTTTTAAATTGTGTTTGATGATTTTTTCCTTTGTCTGAAGAAGTCTTCCTACTAAGGAGAGAAAGCTTTACTTTTACATTTCCTAATAAACCTTTGGAGTTTTACACCTGCTGGTTCGGAACCTTTTGGTTTGTTTATTAATAAGAAACAAGTTAGATTAATGAAACCTGACAAGGGGAGTGGACTAGTGGTAATAAATGTTCATAGGTTCAAAGGTTCATATGTAGGTGGTAGGCTATCAGCCCTGGGGCCTATACAAGCCCAGCCAAAAAGGTACCCTGGCTTTTGCCACCCAAGAAAATTATTTTCCTGTGCCACTGTCGAGCAGAGCCACAGAGGTGATTCCCAGGGTGAATTTCCTATTTCCAATCCAATCATCATGATTTTTCTTGAAGAGTGCTAATGAGGAGCTTTGTTTGATATAGATAGGTAGTTTATTCCAGAGTATGGGAAGTCTCTGGGACAGGTATCTATCCCTCCAGCATGTTCTGTTTATTGTGGTGACAAGGTTTATGTCCCTAGAGCGTGTAGCTCAGAGGGATTAGGATTTCTTTAAGTGAAGCATGTTCACCAGCTCTGGGTTTGACATAGCTTTGTATGTTAGGCAGAGATCACCTCTGAGTAGATGATATGTGATGGAGTAAAACTGGAATTTTTTGAGACGGTATACATAGGGCATCTGTTTGAGGCCAGTAATCCTCTTTTTGAGATATTTCTGCGGCCTTTCCAGTTGTTACAGATGTCTTGTGAGGAACATACCAAAAGGGGCATTGTACTCTATAATGGGTCTAATGAGTGATGAGTAGAGGGGAACAATGGCCTCTTTCTTCTGGATGAGAAACCTTTTGTGATGAGGTGTGCCACATAGAAGGATTTCCTGACTACTGTGGCGATGTGATTATGAAAGGAGAGACTACTGTCCACCTGTGTCCCAAGGTCTCTTATCACACTTTTGGTGTTAAGTATACTACCACCTATGTTGCAGTTCATGGCTACAAAGTTTTTACCAAAGGGGATGACAATGAACTTTTTGGCACTGAGCTTGAGGCCATGGCTTTGACACCAGGCATCTGTCTCAGTGAGGCCCTTTTGTAAGATGTCCACATCATTAGGAGTTTCGATTATGGCTCCTAGTTTACAGTCATCTGTGAACTTCATTATCCAAAGACCTTCTGCCTGTACTTCAGAGAAGTAGATACCAAACAGGAGAGGACCCAGGACTGAACCCTGTAATACTCCACTTGTCACTGGTCTGAAGTCGGATTTGGAGTCTGCTACTTTCACAGTATGGGTTCTGTCAATGAGCCACTTGGTAACCCATCTTGTGACATAGGGATGTATACCTAGTTTAGTGAGTTTATCTATAATTCCAGTGTGGGGGATGGTGTTGAAAGCCTTGGTAAGATCTAGATAGGCTGTGTGAACAACCTTACCCTTGTTTATGGCTTTGGTGACTGCTTCAAAGAAGTCTATCAGGTTTAGGAGACATGATCTGCCTTTTACAAACCCGAACTGGGTGGGGTCCAGAGTTTGGAGATTACCAATGTCTTTGTTTATAAGTTCCATGATGATACGTTCCATGGCCTTGCAGACCAGGGTCGTCAGGCTAATGGTGCGTGGTGGCCATTCAGCAGGCACAAAGCCTGTGAGGCTATGACTGAACATGGTACAGTTCGTTCTGTAGTTCATGTAAAATGTGGGATGTTGTCTGGTCCCATGGATGCTGTGTTCTTGGCTTTGGAGAGTGTGGTTTTTACCTGTGCAGCCATGATTACAGGAACTTTGCATTCTTCCACTGACCCTATCTGCAAGGATGTTGTCAGTATATTTAGTGCTATTGTGCTGCAACTCAGAGCAGATCTGGAGTGTTGCCATTGAGATTCTTGACATAGCTATAGAATGCTCTGTGGTTGTCTTTAGAATCAGTGGTGATTTTGTAACTAGCTTTGGAGGATTTCATCAGGGATTGGAGCTTCTACTGAGGCTGACCAGGAGATCCTCCACTCGTGGAGATTGGCTTCCTTTATTGGAGTTCTGTTTGGGATAAGATGATCCATAAGTGGGAATCGGGGCTGGGTGGTGGGTGATCTGTAGCAAGCTACAATTTGGATTGCAGTTTTGCCCAATAGCCTGGTAGTGCAGGGGGTGCTCTCTGAGCTTTGAACCAGTGATGGCAGAAAAATCTGTTTTAAAGGGCCAACTAGTTAGAGCGGCAAGAATGACTACTGAAGACTCTGCCTTCAACGAGGAATGCACCTTGTTGAAATGCATGTTTATGAGTCGTGGGTACCCCGAATCACTGGTGAATGACACAATAGGAGAAGTTTGTAGGAAAAGGGGTTTGGGTTATTTCAATCCCATTCTTACTTTGAAACAAACCAACGTGAACCTGGCAGAGTCATATGAAGTCACATTACAGATTCTTGGTGTCCACTCTTCTAGCATGGGTCAAACCATTTTTTCTGTACAATAAAAAAAGTTTCATTACTTCTTTTTCATTAGAAGCTAAATATATTAGCAACGTACTTAGAAAGAATTGGCAGTTGTTATCTTCTGAAAAAGAACTCATGGAGAAAATAGGGGACAGACCTGTTATCATTTTTAGAAAGGGCAGAAACCTCAAAAACATTATGGAAAGACCTTCAATAAAGCATACTAGAACTGAAGGCACATACAAATGTGAGACATGCAACTACTGTAAATTTATATCTGCAGGGTCCACATGTATAGTGAAGCAGCGTCTGTTTAAAGCAAAGGGTTGTTACAATTGTAACTCAAAATCAGTGGTGTATTTAGCTGTGTGCCAGTCATGCCCTGCCTTTTATATAGGGAAGACTGACAGAAAACTTTAAAGAGAATTTACGAACACACGTACCACATTAAGAAGAATAGCAAGACTAACGCCCTTGCAAGACATTGTAATAACAACCCTTCTCATGCTTTCCTTTTTAAAGTTATAGACCAGGTACTTACAGATGAAAGAGGAGGACCCCAACAGTTGTTATTAGAAAAAAAGGAACTCATTTGGCAACTTAAAATGAACTCTTACACGTCACCAGGCTTGAACGAAGTTACTTTTTTGACTTGTGTTTTAAAGTTAAGAAACCTGCTAAGATAAGGCTTCTTTCATCATTACTTAAACCTCAAGTCTGGTTTTTAAACCTTAATTCACAAATGTTTAACTTGAGAAACATTAGTTTCTGACCTCTGCAGCGCTTCACTGTACTGACCCATACCTTATTTTATTATTTTATTTGTATTTTCATTTTGCATAGTTTAGTTCAGGATTTGTATGTTTTATTTTGTCAGGTTCTGCATTGTGGTCTGACTTGATTTTTGCTTACTTCTAGACACATACACCTTTTGCGTAAGCGAGATCTTAATGTTTAGACCCACGGTATTTTGAAGTGCTATGTTTACCTATTGTTAATGTCATTGAACACCAACAGCTGTGGATTTACTTAGGTGTTCGTTTCTTTCTTTCTTTTGTCTTCTGCTACTTTATTTATTATCTTTTGTACAAACTCATTTGCATAACAATGTGCCGTATTCATGGGCGACTGTGAACTGATTTTTCATTGGTTTGGCTATCCGCCATTTTTGCATGCTTAGTACCTGCATGGTTCTTGAATGAAGTACCATCTTGTGAATCTGGCGGTTTGTTTGTTTTGATTTAGACGTGTCTTCCACGCAATGCCTTGCCATATTTTTTCTGAAACAGCTGCATTTTGACTTGTTTTGGCTGCTACAACTGTGCATACTAAAAGCTTAGAATGTGTTCTCATCGTAGCTTGGTGCTTTACCCATTGCTCAAGGAACATTTTAAAAAAATTATTTTTCATATACTGTCATTGCATTCTGTTGGCGTTTAAATGACAAGCAATTTCTGTTAGATTTTTAACACAGAAATAAATGTATTTGGTTATTTAACGTTAGAAATAACATTTCTTTTATTAGAAACGCCTTTGAAATTCCGGTTATTGCAGACTCCTAGTTGAGTTGCACTGTTTATTTATTCCTGTATTATTGATTCTTCATTATGCATTAGAGATGTGTACTCCTTACTACCTTTTCTGTTAAGGAATGGATATTATATTTGTATATAGTTAGTTGCAAGCATTACTTCATTTTATTTTATTTTTAATCACAAGATTCTGTATGAGTTTTGTTTTACCCTATGAAAAGTTGTTTGCTAAAATGTATTTTAAGGGAAACAGACAGTATTTACACTTGATTAGGTTCATGAATCTTCACTAAGACATTCTTGATTACTTTTATCAAGTTCATGTTTCTTTTGAAAACTTTTTATGTTTGACACCCTGTCTACACTAAGTGGGCATTTATTTATGTCTTTAATGTAATACAACTTTAAATGTGAAGGTATGTCAGTGGGTTCAATTAAGGCAGCTGTTTGTAATTTTGTAACACACACCTTTTTGGGTTTTAAATTGTGTTTGATGATTTTTCCTTTGTCTGAAGAAGTCTTCCTACTAAGGGGCGAAAAGCGCTTTACTTTTACATTTCCTAATAAACCTTTGGAGTTTTACACCTGCTGGTTCGGAACCTTTTGGTTTGTTTATTAATAATAAACGAGTTAGATTAATGAAACTTGACAAGGGGAGCGGACTAGTGGTAATAAATGTTCATAGGTTCATAGGTTCATATGTAGGTGGTAGGCTATCGGCCCTGGGGCCTATACAAGCCCAGCCAAAAAGGTACCCTGGCTTTTGCCACCCAAGAAAATTATTTTCCTGTGCCACTGTCAAGCAGAGCCACAGAGGTGATTCCCGGGGTGAATTTCCTATTTCCCCATCCAATCATCATGATTTTTCTTGAAGAGTGCTAATGAGGAGCTTTGTTTGATATAGATAGGTAGTTTATTTCAAAGTATGGGAAGTCTCTGGGACAGGAATCTATCCCTCCAGCACATTCTGTTTATTGTGGTGACAAGGTTTAGGTCCCTAGAGGGATTGGGATTTCTTTAAGTGAAGCATGTCCACCAGCTCTGGGTTTGACATAGCTTTGTATGTTAGGCAGAGATCACCTCTGAACCTCTGAATAGACGATATGTGATGGAGTAAAGTTGGAGTTTTTTGAGACGGTATGCATAGGGCATCTGTTTGAGGCCAATAATCTTCTTTATGAGGTATTTCTGCGGCCTTTCCAGTTGTTGCAGATGTCTTGTGAGGTACATACCAAAAGGGGCATTGTACTCTATAATGAGTCTAATGAGTGATGAGTAGAGGGGAACAATGACCTCTTTTTTCTGGATGAGAAACCTTTTGTGACGAGGTGTGCCACATAGAAGGATTTCCTGACTACTGTGGCGATGTGATTATGAAAGGAGCGACTACTGTCCTCCTGTGTCCCAAGGTCTCTTATCACTCTTTTGGTGTTAAGTATACTACCGCCTATGTTGCAGTTCATGGGTACAGAGTTTTTACCAAAGGGGATGACAATGCACTTTTTGGCATTGAGCTTGAGGCCCTGGCTTTGACACCAGGCATCTGTCTCAGTGAGGCCCTGTTGTAAGATGTCCACATTGTTAGGAGTTTCGATTATGGCTCCTAGTTTACAGTCATCTGCGAACTTCATTAGCCAAAGACCTTCTGTATTAGCCTGTACTTCAGAGAAGTAGATACCAAACAGGAAATGACCCAGGACTGAACCCTGTGGTACTCCACTTGTCACTGGTCTGAAGTCGGATTTGGAGTCTGCTACTTTCACAGTATGGGTTCTGTCAGTGAGCCAGTTGGTAACCCATCTTGTGACATAGGGATGTATACCTAGTTTAGTGAGTTTATCTATAATTCCAGAGTAGGGGGATGGTGTTGAAAGCCTTGGTAAGATCTAGATAGGCTGTGTGAACAACCTTACCCTTGTTTATGGCTTTGGTGACTGCTTCAAAGAAGTCTATCTGGTTTAGGAGACATGATCTGCCTTTTACAAACCCAAACTGGGTGGGGTCCAGAGTTTGAAGATTACCAATGTCTTTGTTTATACGTTCCATGATGATACGTTCCATGGGCTTGCAGACCAGGGTCGTCAGGCTAATGGGGCGGTAGTTCCCAGGGTCCGTGGTGGCTCCCCCCTTGTGGAGTGGGATAAACGTTGCTGTGCACCATTCAGCAGGCACAAAGCCTGAGGTGAGGCTATGACTGAACATGGTACTTAAGTGGGGTACCAGTTCGTTCTGTAGTTCATGTAAAATGTGGGATGTTGTCTGGTCCCATGGATGCTGTGTTCTTGGCTTTGGAGAGTGTGGTTTTTACCTGTGCAGCCATGATTACAGGAACTTTGCATTCTTCCGGTATAGAGATGGGCTCTTTAGGGGGTGAGAGGGGGGTAAAGTTAGCACTGACCCTATCTGCAAGGATGTTGGCAATATCAGTTGGGTCAGTATATTTAGTGCCATTGTGCTGTAACTCAGAGCAGATCTGAGTGTTGCCATTGAGATTCTTGACATAGCTATAGAATGCTCTGTGGTTGTCTTTAGAATCAGTGGTGATTTTGTTTTCGTAACTAGCTTTGGAGGATTTCATCAGGGATTGGAGCTTCTTACTGAGGCTGACCAGGGAGATCCTCCACTCGTGGGATTTTACTTTCTTTTGCAACAGTTTCTTCCTTCTGTTGTACAGTTTGTTTATGGCAGGGAACCACCAGATTGGCTTCCTTTTATTGGAGGATAATGTCTTGGTTCTGTTTGGGATAGCATGATCCATGCACTCATGTAAGTGCTTATAAAGTGCAATTGTGTAGGATTCAGTAGTCGTAACTGTATTGTCCATCTGCATGGGTGTCATGAAATTCACCACTTCTGTCTTAAGAAGCATGAAGTTGGCTTTGGAGAAATTCTTTACCATGGTTTCCTTAATGGGGGGTGGGGGCAGGATGTGGATATCTAGGGTAATTAGCTTATGGTCAGATTGGATCAATGAGGCGTTGACTTCAGGTGTGGAGCACCAGTCACTCATGTTGGAAATGACTAGATCTAGGATATTACTGCCCCTGGTAGGGGTGTGTTTAAGTTGATCCAGGGCATTGGAGTTTATGAATTCCAGAAAGCGTTGAGCAAAGGAGATGGTACATGAGTAGTTTTCCCAGTTAATGGTGGTGTAGTTGAAATCGCCTATTATTAGGGTGTTTGGTTGAACCCTAATATTTTCCAGTACATCAAGAAAACAGGAGTGGGAATCCTGGGGCATGGTGGGTGATCTGTAGCAAGCTACAATTTGGATTGCAGTTTTGCCCAGAGTTAGTTGCACTTGGATAACCTCAGCTGCATTATGCTGAGCAACTAGCCTGGAGTTGTGGATATCCTTAATGAATATGGACACACCTCCGCCTTTGGTGTTCCGGTCCAGGTTACATGGCCGAAAAGTGTGGTTTGTGTTATAGCCTGGTAGTGCAGGGGGTGCTCTCTGGAGCCTTGAACCAGGTCTCAGTCACTGCACAGATATCGATGTTCTCCATTTTAAGGTGTGCCTCGAGTGAGTGCATTTTGAGATTTAGACTTCTAGCATTGAGTAGCATCACCCTCAGCTTTTGCTTGCCTGTTCCTGTTACGGTGGTGAATTTGTCATTTGAACCTTGCCTAAAAAAGGCACTATAGGGGCACAAGAACCTTAGCCAGTATCCCGAATCCCAGGAGTGACAGGTGCAGGCCATCTCTGGCAAAGAATCGTGGTCTGTCGACCATGTCATCCCAGGCAGACAGATACTGGATCCCTTTAGAATGGCACCAGAAGCTTAGCCAATTGTTGAAGTCAATCATTATGTCCTTGTACTGCGGCATCATTCTGGGTGATGGCAGAATGCTACTCAGAGCAAGGTCATACCTGCCTGGGCTACAAGATCGGAGAGCTCTTCCATGTCTCTTTTCATGTAGTCCAGGGAGGTATGTCTCAGGTAATTCACACCAACATGGACAATGACATAGTCATATTTGTACTTTTTGTGGAGTGACCTGAGTGCATGGGTTATGTGGCGGATCCTGGCACCTGACAGGCAGCTGACAGTAACCTTCTCCTTGTTTAGCCTGGTGAGTGGGACATCAGTGTGCCTGACTATAGAGTCACCTATGACTAGTGTTTTGGGTACATGTTTTTGCCTTATTGGCTGTGGTTGAGTGGCACACTGAGTCTGCGGGCTATGTGTCATTTGGGTTATGTTGGGGGGGTGGAGGTTGCTTGCATTTCTGCTTTGGAGGTCTCTGTTGCTTGAGCAGATTATTATTAAGAGCCTCCACAAATGTTTTTGTGTTTCTATGTGTGGATTTTGGTGGTTTAGATTAAGTGAGACTATGTGATGAGTGTGGTGTGGTGCAAGTGTTTACCTTCTCCTCTTGACTGTCAAGTTCAGTCTTGAATGGAGAGAGCTTTACCTCCAGTTTGGCTAGATAAGTGCATCTCTCACAGGTTGTAGTGTTGGCTGGTAGGAGGAGAGGGTTGTCTGTGTACATGAGGCAATTTCTACATTGCCCCAAGATGCCCAGATTCATCAGATAGACAGGAGAGAACACTGGGAGCTGACCCTTGGACATGCCTGAATAAAAAACTATTTTCCTCTAGATAAGTGAAGAAAGTGAGTACACAATATTTTTTCTCTAAGCAAGTGAGGAAAGTAAGTACCAAAACTGTTTTCCTCTAGGTAATGAGGAAGGTTGAGTGCTGTAGTAATTAGTAGGTTATTTAGTGCTTACAAGTTCTGAACAAGTGCTGATCATGAATAATCAAATTCAAGTGCTAAAACTAAGAATCTGTATCTGGACTAAACTAGTTACAGGAAAGGGGGGAAACAAGTGCAAATGTGGGCTTTTAAATCAGAAAGTTGAGAGAGATGGAAAAACTGCCCAAATGGCCAATAACTACAATGTCTGGGCCAGAACCACTCCTTATGTGGTAGATTGGTTACCTAGAGCTTACCACACCACTGATAAGCTAGAAGGCTTCCCTCCAACACAGAAAGCTTGGGGGGGGGGACTCAGAAGCTTACATACAGTCCTGGATACAGGAAAGGTATTTTTTTGTTTATATATAGATATATATATATATATATATATATATATATATATATATATATATATATATATACAGAAAGGTAGCTAAAACAGCAGTCAGAACAATTCAAATGCAGTGCAAGCTAGCACACTTGAGTATGTAGCAGTGTTAGACCAAACAGTTTAAAAATGCAATTAAATTAAAAATGACTAAAAAGTGCAGAAGGAGTCTATTAGGTAGAATGAGGTAAAGAGATGGGACTGGGGGGAGTATCCCAGATCAAATCTACAGTGGGGGGCGGGCAACTGCAAAAGCCTCCAAATTTAAACAACAACACAGGAATAGGGAGGGTGGGTATGAAAAAAACACCTTCAGCAGAGATCTGAAAAACTATACAGTGAAGCAGAAAATAACAGTGCACAACTCTGATGTCAGCCAGCAATGATATAAAATTAGTCAAACAACAATTACCAGTACACAACTCTGAAGTGCCAGAAAAATATACTCAGCTCTGTATATCTCCAGATAGTTTGAAGAGCGCTCTATCAGGACACAGGAAGGCTCCAGCAATGAACAACTATATCAACAAAATGTTTAAGTTGCTTTACGGAGATGACTATGAGGAAGTTTCCAAGAATTGGCACAATTTTCAGAATACCTAAGGTTCACAAAAATCGGGTTGATCCACCCTTGTGACCAGTTGTGGATGCAAAGGCTTTAAAAACATTTACTATAGCACAATGTATTGATCAGCAGCTTAATGGAGTAGCTTTGGATATTAGATATCTTTACATGGATTCCTGGGACTTCTTGGGTAGAATTACAGATGATTTATTTTCAGACAACCTAATTTTTGTGACTGTAGATGTGAAGGATTTATATTCCGTTATTCCCCATAACCTCGGTTTGGATTGGTTTTATAAATTTTTGGGTTTTAAAACCAAATTGGACCACAACAGAATGCAGACATTAAAAGTTTTAATGGAGTTGGTTCTAAGTAACAATTTTATAATCTTTGAAGGCCAGCTGTTTAAGCAAAACCAGGGGGTGGCTTTGAGGGCACCTTGCACTCCCATTTTTGCTAACCTGGTAATGGCTTACTGGGAAAACAAGTATGTAGTTTCTTCTGAATACAAAAGTTGTTGGTCTTTACATGAATGCTTTTTGGATGACATTTTTATTTTTTTGGATGAGTACAGTAGATAAACTAAATCAATTTCTTCAATATTTGGAGTCTACTACTTTTTTCTAATTTACTATGGAACTTAATTTTGATTAAATGAATTACTTAGATATTTCTGTAACCATAAATAGGGAGAAAAAAAGGTTTTGAATCATCCATATTTAGGAAACCTACTTATTCTAGTAGTTTTTTATACTTTAACTACTGGCAGCCTATTCATCAAAAAAAATATTTTAGTTTAGAGGCAGTGTGTAAGATTATCTAGAATTGTATAGCAGAACAGTACATTTGAAATGGAAAGCACAACATTGTGGCACATGTTTGAAATATGTAGTTATCCCTCAGGTTTTTAAAAGGAGTTTTTCAGGAGGTTAAAAAATGAAACAATGGATGATCTGTCCCTTTATTGGGAAGAGGCTATCAAATGCAAACAGTTGCATCTTCATTGCAAACTGAGCCTTTTAAGTCTGATTTTAGTTGAGTTTGTGTTTTGTCTTTTAATAGGGATTTGTATGGTATTAGAGCAATTATTGATAAAAACAGGAAGGTTTTTGGTATTAGGATTATTGTAACCTCTTAGGTTGCAACCTGAGAAAAGTTTACAGGAAAGATAGCTGTTTTAAGATGATGTTGGAGAGGACACAAGTTTATAAGACAAATGGAAAAATGTCCCGGTGTGGACATTGTAACCCATGCAAATATATGACAGAAGGAGCTTCTTTTCACACTTATAAATATGGGATGGTTAAATTAAGACAAAAATCTAATTGTCATAGTTCTGGGATTACTTATGTGGCACAATGTCAAATGTGCCCTCACTTTTAAATCAGGAAAACTGCACAACTATTTAAAGCACAACTTTATTGCAATTTGTATGACATTAAAAAATACGAGCATAGTGTTTTATTCAAACATATTAGTTCTTATGATACCCATAGATTTGGATTTTATGCTATTGAGCATGTTTCAATGGATTGTAGAGATGGACCAGGGGATGTCCTTTTAGAATACAAATAGCTACAATGACAACTGAAAACTAATGCTACCATTTCTCTCAGATTGAATGTCATAACATCTATAGTCAGTGTTTTAAATCTAAAAGTTGCTAACTATTTGTAAATATTTCATGATTTTAAGTTCAAATACAAGAAAACAATATTTCAGTATTTTAATATTCTATATATTAATATATCAATATTTTAATATTTTAACATTTCAACATTTTATACTGTCTGTGAAGGGTTTCTTAATGTGTGTATTTAATATATGCTTTATTGTATTTCATTTTCTCAAACTTAAATATAGTTGTGATTTTAATAAGATGTACAGAACTCAAGGTTTTTTAAGTGCTTTAAGTATGTAAGAGTAGGCATGCCTTTAAGGGATATGTTACTAATTAATTGGTCAGAAAAATGGATTAGTGGAATTATTGGGTCATTGACTTGCTGTTTGTGTCTATATACTGTTTATTTGCAATGGTTAAGTGTTCTTATGAAGTCCTTATTTTAGCGGTGACAGCACTCAATGTTTATTATTATTTTACTATTTGTCATTAAAAGTGTATTGTGGATTTGGTTCCTAGCTATTTTTATTGTTCTACGTGTAGGGAATGTAAACAGTATGTAAGGACCTACACGATTGCATGCACATGCCCTAGGGATGCAATGACGAGCATTGGGAAGTGTTCCTTGTTAATGATTAGTCTGACTTAAGGAACAATCAGCTCTCATAGTCTCCCCCATTTTTTTTTTTTTAAAACAAGTTTATTGTTTTTAACATACATAGTCTCCCCCCTTTGATGTATACCTACTGAGGGTGTGCCAGGGGGAAGAGACTTAATAAAAAGTTTAAAAGTACATTGACTGATTTATGAGATCAACATCTCTAACATTCAAATGCTGGCTTAAATGACCACAGTTACTGGACCTTAATGAGAAATGTTGTTCATATTAAAGGGAGTACTTTAAGCATTGGTAAAGATAACATATGGCAATAAAACAACACTAGAGGTGCTATTAGAAGAGCATAGATAATTGAATTTGAAACCAGACAGAAAGAAAGAGACACACCTGCACTGTTTGCAGTCATTGTTTAATATCGTGTGAGTACATGCCTGTGCTAACTGTAGCTAACAATATCCCCATCATCCAGACATTCACAGTTGAATGTAAAAGGACAGCTTTCATAACTTGTTTCTGTTGAACTTTCAATGTAACTTGGTACATTGTCACATCTGAACTCTTTTTCACTTTGCTAAACATGTCTTTGTCTGTGACATCTTTGGGAAATAGTGTGTGTATGTTTTAGGGTTCAAACCAATACAGGTTCCTATTGAAACATACCAAATTTGTTTAAACATCTGTATGTAAAGTATTTGATCTAGAATAATATATTTCTGTATCATTTCTGTGATTTTTGGCATTGTGCACCATCGACAGGCAATATTCAATAGCACTGAATTACATTTCACTGCCCAGAGGGAAAAGTGACTAAGTTTATTTGGACTGCCATCAATAATGCAATAAAGGCTGGCATTGTTGTACTTTACTCAGCAGTTTGAACAGTGTTAAGTGAATAAACTGAAGTTGTTGCTCTCCCATTTCTGTGACATAATGTGTAAAGGTATTCAGCTTAGAGAAACGGTACAGGTGATGCAGTATCAAAATCTACTCACAGATCATTTCACTGAGGGAGCTCATAATAACTCTACACACATTTTGGTGTATGAATGTGGTCATGTGGGAAACGCAAGTAAGGTCAGTATTGCCTAAAACTGACAGACAGATAAGTCATTTGAAATGATATAAGTATGAATTGTGTATGCTGACTGAACAATGAAAGCACTTCTGCTGGTCCTAGTGACCTTCTCCATAAACACTGCATTAGCTAAGGTCCTGATATTGTGAGACATACTTGATAATACTGAGGTGGCAAGGAAATGTGAAATGGCTGAATGTATAGCTGTAATTTATTACTGGTTGTGCTCATTGCTAGGTATACATTGTGATTCATTTCATGTGTGTTCAGCTTGTTATTCCCCAAAAGCTGTTTGTTTCAGAAAGTCAGTTCCATAGCTTAAGGAAAAAAAGTGAAATTTTTAGTTTAGGCTGCTTTAGGTAGCACTAAGCAGCCAAACATCACTGTGCAACTGACAGCACTCTGGATAGGACTCAGGGAAGAAAATGCACCTGGCAAGTAACTTTCACTGGGGTACAAGGTATAAGTGTAGTGACATTTTGAATACTTTTACAGAGGGTTGTCGGAATACACATTTAATCACATTAAATCAACTGTTGTCACTATTGCTAACAACATGTGATCATTAGTCTGACACTTTGACATTATTCGCCATTATCTACAAGTCTGATATGGTGTTTCACGAAGTATGTGCCTGATGATGAAAGGAGATGTGAGAAAGAAGAACTTTTCACTTGAAGGCACTTCTTGCTCTGGTCATTGCTACATATACCCATTCACTGCATGTATCTACTTTCTACTTTTTCCTCTATTATATATTTATTTTCTAATGTCTTTTCCATTTGCTATCTGCTAGGCAGTACACTAACAGGGTTAACTACCTAAGGAAAAAATGAAAAATTTAGTTTTGGCTACCTTAGGTAGAACAAGTATACCTGGCATCATTCTGTGCCCCCCCTCCCCCGGCAACATGAATAATACTTACTTCAGTAAATGCACCTGACAGATGTCAAATTATATGGAACATGATATAACTGAAGTGAATTGACAGAAATAAGGCCCATGAATTGACAGAAATAAGGCCCATGAAGCATTGTTTGAATCCTGTATAAAGATCACATTGCAATTAGTCATGATATGTAATCTTATTTTTCTTAGTTTTGAGGTTCATTTACTTTTTCCTTGGCAGCACATAAACAGGATTCACTACCTAAGGAAAAAAAATTAAAAATGTAGGTTAGGCTGCCTTAGGTAGAGCAAATATGCATGCCTTGCATTTTTGCATGGCCGTCCACAACAGTGATAGTGCTTACTTCATAAAATGCACTTGATAGATGTCAAATTCTTTGGTACAAATTGTAATTGAAGTGAACTGAGAAAAATAAGGCTGAGGAAGTGTTGACTGAATGTTGTGTAGAGATCACATTGCAATTAGTCACAATATGTCATTTTTTTTTTTTTTTTTTTTTTTTTTAAGGTTCAGTTACTCTTTGCTTGGCAGCATGCAACCAGGGTTCACTATCTAAAGAAAAAAGTGAAAATGTTAATTTAGGCTGCCTTAGGTAGCACAAACACACCTGGCAACACTGTTCTTTCCTTAAAATAGTACTGGATAGTACTGGAGGAGAAATTCCACCTGTTATAGACTATCTCAGTGTCACAAAGTGTAAATGTAGACAAGAACACAAATGATGACAGGTTTGAATCCAGCTACAATATGCTTTTTTAAATTAATAGGACTGTACCACTAAACAAAATTGATAGTGCTAAATCTATTTCTTGCAAGCAACATATGCATAATGGAACTGTACTATTTATCATACATCATTAATGTTTCACATACAAACACAAGCTAATGTGTGTCCAGTTTCCTAGACATGACAATGACAGGTCTATATTGTATAAGTTAACGCAATGAATTGCGAACGCTATATAATCGACCCACAATCCCCGAAAACCCAAAATGTCAGACACATGGATCAATGATTTTTTTCCCAGGGAAAAAATCGCTGATCCCTACAAAATAAAAATCCAAACACAAAATAAAGTGGGGGGATTTGCCCCCCACACCCCCCTACTTAAATATACCAACTCTGAGATCGCACCACAGTGGAGGAAATGGCAAAGTCCCGAAAATGGCCCAGTGATTTTTTTCCCTAGGAAAAAAATCGCCGTTCCATGCTTTCGGTATTTTGCCATTTCACGTAATGACATTTGACTAAACAGCATTCGCAATTAATTGCATTCGCTAAAATAATAGGGACCTGACAATGACTATATTTAATATAAAAGTCACTTGCGTGTGTATGATGGGCACAATACTTTTGCTATAATCATCATGACTCAGCACATATCCCAATTATGTGTTTAAAGCCCTTATATCTTGGGAAGTATGCATGTAACATAAACTGATGTGTATTAATCAGTAAATTAGGGCAGCCACGGTGGTGCAGTGGTTAGCATTGCCACCTCACAGCAAGAGGTTCTCCAGTTCGATGCTGGCGTGCCTTCTGTGCGGAGTCTGCATGTCCTCCCTGTGGTCATGTAGGTTTCCTCCGGGTGCCCCGGTTTCCTCCCAAAGACATGCTGCAGGTGGATTGGACACTCAAAATTTGCCCTAGGTGTGAGTGTGTGCATGTGTGTACCTTCTGTGGAAGGTTGGGTGCCAGGCTGGCAACTCAACACTGTAAAACTCCACTGCCAATCATGAACGGACAAGGTGATCCGCTGCGGCAACCCCTAACTGGGAAAAGCCAGAAGAAGATTAATCAGTAAATTAAACTTCATCCATCCAAAGCATATTTATTGACACTAATACTTATTTTTATATAGAAATGCATTCAAATAAATAATTACAAACACACACATATAGGCCTCTCTGAAGTGTAGCTCTATTCATTCAAAAATTACTATATGTCAAATTTCCATGCTTCAGGATTCCTGTACTATCTGATCATTCCAAACCAACCTGGCACACCTTGTCTGGCAACACCAGTGGCTCATACCAGTGCCATATTGTCTGATTGAAAATTAACACTTTTCTCCCACAACTTCTCCTGCTAGAACTCAGACACCAGCCAACTTGAAACTAACTCCAAAAATACAACATTCCCTCCTCCAATCATCCTTCAACCTGCTGAACAGTGAGACAAAAATATGCCCACATCCAAATACTTCCTGCCACATCCATAAACTATTACAAAACTCACGAACAACCCAATCCGCCTGCCAAAAGCCATACCATTAAACTGCTCCAAAAGACAACCACAATGCTAAATCAGCATTCACCAACTTAATAACCCTCACCCAATGATATTTGTTTTTCCACCCATTCAATAAAAAGGCCAACCCACAAAAGGAACAACCCAAGTGAACGTCCTATCATCAAACTTCAGGAGCCTGAAGAGCTCCCTGACATCCTTAATCCACACCTTATCCTTGGATTTCCCAACATAATCTTTTCTTCCAAACAAGCCATGGCCTGCATCCACTAGCAATCCCAGAAAACAATGCCTTGCTTGAGCCTTATAACTTCTGCATAGGCAATAGAACACCCAGTGTCTCACCATCCCCAAAAACACCCACCTAACTTCCAATGCTCCACCAACCCTTTACCTATTTTTAAGAGGCCATCCAGAAAATGTACTGCCTCCTAGCAGCCCACCCACTGCTACCTAATCCAATGGAGAGCAGTGCTAAACTGATCAAAGTAGCACATGCCACTGAGCATCCTATAGGCATGTCCATCTCAAAATAAACTTAAACTCAACACCTCTGCCCAACAATGGCCACTCTTCCTCTCAAACTGGTAATAAATGAAAAATGGACTCAGTATCGACCTTCACTAACCATGGGTCTGTAAAGTCCCGAATGACCTTTACTGCATCATGCAAAGATGCATAACTGACTTTTGCATCATCTCCCAAAATAAAATCATAGACAGAATTTCCCTTGGGATAAGACCAGTCATGAATCAAATGAAATTCTGTGCCAACTTCTTAGGAACTAACCCCAACAGAGAAACCTCAAAGCTGCTTAAGGGAAGAATATCAAATGGACCCATTAACTTACTCACCCACCATTCCTTCTCCACCAAGCCTTCCAAAATCTATTCCTACACCAGAAAGAAATGCAGATTCCTACAAACTGACCCTTCCCTTCCCACCCTTGACCTAACATAAAATCCCTCAGACAACCCATCTATTAATTTGACTGCAACTGCTGAATCAGGAAATTGCATGAGCAGTAGACACAATACCTGTATGTTAATGAGAAAATGCATCCCCTGTTCTTCCATTTAACCCATGAAAAGACACCCCCTTCTCTGCCCCCAACAATTCCCCAAACAATTCCCTCTGCCCTGACTACCCTGAAATCCAAGAAATTATAAAGGTAACCCACCTAATTCAGGATTCTGAGAACTCAAATTAACCAATATGCATTTCTGTTTACCACCTTCACAGCTGAATGCATACCTGCACACTACACATCACCCATGAGCAACACCTTGCATCAAAGGCCCAGCATATCCCCTTGCTGACCCTCACTATAATGGCTAGCCACATGGCAGGATGTCTCACTTCCCAATGTAGTGACTGATCCACCACCTACCACTTCCAAAACATCTGATCGTACCACAAGGCATTCTCCACCCACAAATGCTGTGCCGCACAGATCATGAGAAAATAAGTCAAAAGTGGTAAGGCCAAAGGTGGTATCCTTCTTCAACAGAACCTCCATGTAATAAATTAAGCCTAACACCCAATTTGTCCATGTCCTTGGCTATAGTCTACCTATCCTCCTCTGTCCTGGGGCTGCTAAAGCTGACAAAAATCCTTACTGTTTGTAGTTTCTGATTCCGTCATGCAAAATACTGACAAAATCCCCCTTCCAGATCTTTCCTTTAAATTAAGGTGGTATGTGAGGGGGAAAAAATACCCCCCTCCCCCAGGGCCTGCTTAGCTAACAAATTACCCAGTTGGATCCCAAAGTCAGACCCATCCTCATGCTGTTGTGACTCTACCCCACCTGTGGATGACCCTAAACTCCCCATAATCAAACCTAAACTCTCCTCATTGCCAAAATCCTCCTCATGAAACTGTTGTCTTTACTAAAAAGGGTCCCCCAAACTTCTATCATTCTTCAGCCATGCCACCGGCTTTACCCTGCCTCTGGCATACCTCATCCTTACTTGTCCCCACACTTCTCCCAAACTGCATCAAATCTGACATGCATAAATGATAACCTAACAGTGTATCACTACCTGTGACCTCATTGTGCATTGCTCCTGTGGCTGGAACATCCACCGCAACGGCATCCATCACTTATTGAGTCCACCTCCCTCAAGCTACTGGCTGAGGCAAATTCTGTGCTCCCGCCATCTGCAAAATAAAAAGCAACTGTAAAAAACTCTCAGTCTGTAAATGAATGTCAGAAAATAGTGTGTTTACTTTCATGTAATACATTTAAGTTTTTCTCCCAGGCCTCTGCATATACTATCCTGTGACAAAACCTCAACATTTTGTGTTGACTTTGAGCCATGAACATGGATTCTGTAACTGTGAGGTCACTCTGACTGTGGGGCATAGAAAGTAAAAGCAATTAAGGTAAAATGAGTGTTCTTCAGAAATGGTACCATTTTAGCTATAGAACCATGTATGAAAATGCTATGGCAGTAAAGAAAATGTGATCAAATCCGACTGCAAATACTGCACAAACAAGTTAAAACCTATTAGCTAGCTTTAACCAATGGTATTGTACTGGTCAAAGCTATGCATAAAATGTCTAAGCTAAAAGTATAACATTAGCACCTTGTAGGACACAAAGGCTCAGCCCTCTCTATGCAATGCTTACCGCCTTGCCACCCATGCGCGGAGAGCAACCATTGCTTATGGGTGCTTCATAACCCGAGAAACTCACTCTTTACCACCAAGAACCCTCCCAACAGCCAGGAACTGTGATTTGTTTCAACCCCCCCAACAAACCATAAACCAGCCAAGAGGGATGCCACAATCACTAAACAAAGCTCATGATCTCTCTGTTGCCATAAAGGTTAACCATTACTCACAGACATAACTCTCAACCTCTTAGAGCAAGAAATCTGGACAAAGCCATAAATAAAAGTGAGACAAAGGTCAAAAAGTGGGGACAATTTTTAAATATTGCTCTTACCAATTTATAAAGTTGATAGAATAACAGGTTTTGCATTAGCATGAATTCTTTAAAGGGTACGAAGTCTGAAACTGAAATGTCTGTCATTTTCTAACTTCAGTCTTTAATAATTTGCCACTGATTTGCCAGGAAATCACAATGTTATGAAAAATGGACTAAAATATGAAGCAGAAATCTGGATATTCTGTGAAAATCTGTACAGTTGAGAAGTATGCTTGCCTATGCTTAGCAGCCCAGGAAACACTCACGGACCGTTTCTGTTACAGAACACAGTCTGTCCAACTAGATACATTACAGCAGTGAAGACTGTGGGTTGCTTCAACCTTAGCACCAATCAAGAAGCAAGCCAGCAAGACATGCTACCAAAATTCAAAGGGAGCAATCACACCACCACCACGAACTCTTCCTGGACCAACAAAACAGAATATTATTCTAAGCTTGTACTCTATCAAGTAACCCACTTAATAAAATACACACCTAGCAACAAAATAGCATTTGCCCATACTCTGTAAGCCATTTGCCCTAAAATTATGCTACATTTTATACATTTTGCTTATTTTTCAAAACATCATCTTTCTCATGTATATAGGTACTTCATTCCTGACTAATAAAAGTGCAGCATTAATAATTCCCAATATTACCATTGTTAGCATGTGGCGACTAATCACATGCTGCAACTAAAGGAATCCCATCACCATAGATTTCAAGTGCTTGCTTCAAACTCATTGTCCTTTACATTTACACATTTGTTTTTATTCTAAAATCCCTTTAGCTGCTTGAGTTAAGATGCCCCGATCGTACATGCTAATGCGACGGTTAATGCACACTGCACATGTGCCTGGTGACCATTATTCACAAGCAGCTCACAGCTTGCAAACACCTCTGACATACTTGAGAATCATCCATCAACTAGTATAGCTTCTTCCAAAACCACTATTACCAACAAGAAAGCATGGGTACCTCACAACTCACAAACCCCTCTAGCATGCCTGGGAATCATCCCAGCAACAAAAAAAAGATCCTTCCTTCACCATTACCACCACCGATGAGAAAAAGGAGCTAAAGTCACCACAAGATAAAGAAACTACTCCACCACCTTGCAACTGAAAGGAAATGGAGCCCAGACAAAAAAGGTGTGGGGGGGGGCTAAAAAAGATCTATCCTTTAAACAAAACAGGGGAATTTAATGATGGACAGTGAAACAAACTGCCCAAACTACCATGTGATACATCAAGTGTCCGAATCAAAGATAAAAGTTGTGCCTGTGTACCAAAGAAAGCCCAAGAACAATACCCAGCTTTTCTACAGACAAATGAAATAAATTCCAAATTCCTGCCCCCAACTACAATTGGAAAACCAAACATTTCTACCTCACCACAACCGTATAAGAGCAGTAAGAAGGAGAACAAAAAAAATTAACCCAATTTCACCATACCTAATAAAATGAACCCAAGGCATGCCTATTCCCCAAGTACCTACTGGTCTTTACAGATGCAATCATTGCAGCAGCAAGTGCAGGCCAAAATCGGATCCCTTATCCAGTTACACTCACACAACCAGTTAAGTTCCTCCTTGCTCTTACCTCATTTCCTCCCAGCCTTCCTACTTTCCCAATTTTAACCCTTCCATTTCTTACCACACTAACTTTCTTCCACTACCATCTTAACTCTCATTACTATTACTACCTAAGCGTCACCCAAAGATGTCCCTGGACAAATTGGTTTGTTCCCAAACTTCATTTGCTGAAATCTGCTTTCAAGTAGTAACTATCACAATTATAACTTTGTATGTGGTGTGCCAAGATAATTCTCAGGTATCATTTCTTTAAGCTGTAAATGTTTGAATACATAGAGAATAAAAATTGTTTTATGATGTTTTGTTTGACTGCTCTGGCTGTATAATGTTGCATAAACCTTTACTCATCCTGTTGTTACATTAATGTGCCTGCTAACTATTGTAAAGCTTGTCTTCTATAGATATTTGCACAGAAGTCAGCACAGAGCAATACAGAGTACTGCTAATTACCATTGTAAGTTCAACGCTTTAATATATGATTATGCATGTGCTAATACTTTGCAGTTAGCAGCATGGCTCAGCTTAGCAAAGCTGAGCTCAAAGAATACAATCAAAAAGAGAAACTCAAAGAATTATAGTTTGCTGTTGCACAGCATTTGTATGTCTTTATTATTTTTGTCAACAGCTGATTTTAATTTCAGAATGATGTTGACTCACTTAATGCATTCATTTAAAATGCATGCCTGCAATACACTGTTTACACTTGCAATGTGTTAGCAGGTTGGTTAACCTATTCTCACAAAATCCATCACTGTCATTCTACAGTGCACTGTCCTGTGTATTTCTTGCATGTTTGTCATGCAAATGTACATATTACAAGTATGGCACAATACAGGTGGGCAGTCATCTCAACATGAAGTGACAGGAATTTTTGACTGATAATCCATTGGTGTGCATCAGTTAATGTGTATGTCATCCCATTGTGTGGAATATGTCACTGTCCCTCGCAGTAATGCAATGTACAGTATGAACAGTAACTACATTTCATTATAAAAGTATGCCATTACATGTGACAATCATAGTGTTGTTAAATGTTCCTGTATACACAAATGCATTTGTTATACAACTTGTGATGCACAGTACAATCTCTTCTAAATATTGTTGTTTACAAACATGCCAATGTATTTATTTATATATTTAATTTGACATTTGTTAACTGGGAAAGTCCGACTGGGTCAGGAACCCATTTTCAGAGGAGGCCCAGGGAGAAAAGCTCCACAACAGTAAAGTTTGCAAAATACAGAGTATTGAATTTACATTTGTTATATAATTTACAGAGATGTATATGACAGACAACTGGTGTACATTTACATAAAGGTTTAAATTCGCAAAACTAGATAATGTAGCTAGAGCGGTAGAAGGTTCAATGCCCAGCATATGTGTGTGTGTGTGTGTGTGTGTGTGTGTGTGTGTGTGAGATTGTGCATGTGTGTGTGTGCGTGTGTGTGTGTGTGTGAGATTGTGCATGTGTGTGCATGTGTGCATGTATGTGAGAGACACAGAGACTGTTTAACAGTTGGTGCTGTATCCACTTCTCCTGAGAATAATACATGTAACTTCTTCACAACTCCCTATCCCAATTCTTACAACAACATCCTGTATGAGACCCACTGATGAGCTCATTGTGCATGTGTGTGCATGTGTGCATGTATGTGAGAGACACAGAGACTGTTTAACAGTTGGTGCTGTATCCACTTCTCCTGAGAATAATACATGTAACTTCTTCACAACTCCCTATCCCAATTCTTACAACAACATCCTGTATGAGACCCACTGATGAGCTCATTGTGACAAAAGTGTACTATCTCCCATTAAGAGTTAGACTTCTCCTGTAGTGCCTGTGACTTGTACAGTGCTCTTTCAATTGTGTAACTAAATAGATCAGAAGTTCAGTCCCCACCTTGGAAAAATTGTGTCTGTAATGCTTCTTGCCATCTCCACTTCTGCGAATAATACATTTAACCATTCTCACCACTCCAAGTTCATTTTCTTCCCTTAATCGTCAGGCTTTTCCTGTGGCAATTGTGACTAGTACTATGCTTTCTAGACTATGTAACTAGATAGGCAGAAGGTTCACTGCCCACCATAGAAAACTTGTAAGTGTGTGTAATGCTTGTTGCTATCTCCACTTCCCCTGAAAATAATACATTTAATTATGCACACAGTTCCCTTATTCCAATCTGAGTCTGCAAATGTGCACACAGCTAACGTATACAAATATGTATGGAATCATCCTGTATGAAACACATTCATTAGGTCACACTGACAAAAGTGTACTATCTCCCCTTAATACTCAGTGGTGCTTGTAGCTATTACAATGCTGTCTAGATTGTACACCTAGATGGGTAGCAGGTTCAATACCTACCATAGAAGAATTGCATATGTGAGTAATTCTTGTTGCTATCTCCACTTCTGAAAAGAATACATTTAATTGTGCACTCAGCTCCCTTATGCCAATTTTTATGGAAGCATCATGTACGAAACTCACTGATGATGTCATCCTGACAAAAATGCAATCTCTCTACTTAAGCTTCAGACCTCTCTTGTGGAGCTTGTGGCTAGGGTAGTGGTCTCTAGACTGTGTAACCTAGATAGGTAGGAGGGCTGATACCGAACATGGTGAACGTGCATATGAGTGTATAAGTTAGGTGAGCATGTCTATAATCATCCTGTACCCTGTATAAATGTTTTAAAGTGATAGATGATTCCACCATCCCCTAAGCCCACTTTTCACATTCACAACTTTGTTGGAGTACAAAGGTGTAGCTAGGCATACTGCTTCGACTGTAATTATTACAATTTTCTATACATTACTTAAAGAAAACATTGTTATTTTACAAAATAATCTCTCCACAAATATTTAAATGAATACTTCAAGTGACAACATTATGGTTTAAAAAATGTATATTTAATGTTTTCATAGGAAGTTGATGCAAACATTTGTTAAGTGGGATAGGTGAGAATGTTTCCATTCTTCAAATGGCAGGTGTTTTGTGTGGCATCAATAAGAGCACATGATTCAACATTATATTTTCTGCCCACACCTGTGGCCCAGCACACTGATGAGGTCATTGTTTTGCAAGTGAACTGAAGCCATTTAAATATTTAACTTCTGTGGTATTTGTATGTATTACACTCTATTCTAGAATGTGTAATTACATAGATAGGATATTCGAAAACAACAGTGCTTCATTTCTGTAAGTATGACTGCCAATGAAGTCATGACTGTTTTACACAACTTTGCAGTGGCAGCTTTTACATCCCCTGATTGGCTGTAAAACTGATGTTACCAGATCCATCTCCTTGGCAGTACACTGCCGATGTAACCCTTCATAGATGCTGTATGCCCAAATACTTCTCATTAGTCACCTGTGGCACTGGCCGCTGCTAATATAATGGTGTGGATGGTTTGATTCCATCACTGCTTCAGTAGTGTGACAGTTATTACTGGTGTATATCAATGGCCACCTCACAACCACCTTTATATATACTTCTAATTATGAGATTGACTTACAGTGGCGCTCTGTGACACTAGCAAATCCTAACATCCCCAGAGAAAATACATTTTTGGCCACAAAATGATTACATATTGTTTCCATACAAGCAGTATGTCAGATGTGGAGTGCAAATTTTCCTGTGTTGCATGACTTTGATAGTGTGCTTTGTACATTGTGTAACTACATATGTGGGATGTTTGAGTCCAGCTGTGAGTGTGTCTTTTCACTGTAAAACTGTGTATACTTTTCTGCAAAGACATATATGTTGTGCAGCTGTACAGTGTTATTGTGAGCTTTGAAAACATTTTAGCATAAGCATCTAGCTAATGAACCATGGTGATGTCATCAATTTAACTGTGCACTGTCTCAATTGTACCCCAACATGTTTGTGTGGTGCTTGATATTCAGTCAATGATGTTCAGCTTGTGACCTTGAGTAGTTATTTAAAATCCATCTATTTTTCCTCAGACTACATTGTGTCAGTGTTATTGTGACTGTACATTTAACTAACACTAATGTCAAGCACATTTGCTTTATACAGGTAAAAATGCTGATCAATCTCAAATAAAGCTAGGACAATTTTTCTGTTTACTATCATTAAGTCAAGTCACAGGCAGTCAAGACCGTTTATACAAGTCCCACATTGGGAGTGCTGGAATGTCGAACATTACTGATTATCCAACATTGCCTCCTTCTGCACCCATGGTAATGCTTGTTCTTGGATCCAGAGCGGTGGGGAGTTTTAAGGTTTGGCGTTTGCGTTGGGTATACTAGAATATGGCATTCTGACTTTTGCAAAAGTGCATCGACCATATAAAGACTCGACCCCCTGTGACTCGGCTTAATAATAGTAAACCCAATTTTTCACATAGCAATTCTTTTATTCTGAGAAATGATGACATTTGATTTCATTTTCCATGCATAATATATGTAGGAACTGTAATCATCTGGTACAAGGGAATGAGACAACATGCTGTATGTTATTGACATACTAGAGTAATTAGAGGCACACATACCCCTTGCAGCAATAACATAATTTAATGCCTTCACATAACAGCATATCTCACAATTGCACTGACATTTCTACCATGGTGCATTCCCCTGTAAAATATCATCTGTTGTCTGCTGTTAAAAGCTTATCTGTTCAACATCCACATTCAGTGTCTGTTAGCATTGTTGTGCCTGATACTGCAATTACTGAATGGCATCTACCACAGTTATAATGTGTTCATTTACAGTGTGAGAGTCCTCCACCATCCCTTTCATCTCAGAGATTGTTTCCGACACATACATCTGATGTAATTAGTTAGCACAGGTGGACTGTCATAATAGTGTTAAGACTTCCACTGTGGCTCTTGTGGTTCATCCACATGTCATTAGTTAGTAGAGTTGGGTTTATATCACATAATCGAAACTCAGAACATCGAACGTGCAAATGCGCAAATTTTCACATAATCGAAGTGCCTGGATTTATGTCACACTTCTGTGAAGATCGGGAATTTTGCCCTTTCCTCACTGTAGTGCGACCTTGGAGTAAGAATATATATTTAGCGGGGGGCTGCACCACCCACAATACAGTATTCAATTATGTGAAAATGTGCGCATTTGCGCATTCAATGTTCTGAGTTTCGATTATGTGATATAAACCCAGTAGAGTCACATGGCTTGCTGTTCAATTCCTGACAGGGGCAACATTATGTTAATGTACTGCCATTACACAAACAGCATTGCATCTTGTAGCTCATATCCATTTTTATGCTTAACAATGATATATCATCACAGGTTGTAATTCCATGGCAGTGAAATGTTTATTTGAGAAATGCCCTTATGTTAGTGCTCCTGTGGCACATGTGTTGAGTACTGGCTTGTATATCATACTACACAGATAGAGTGTGTTTCAATTCTGGGACATTGTGTGTCCTACGTGACTGAAGCAACATTCCTTGTCAAAGAAGCAGCCAAATTGTAATGCTCGATGTTGTATGGGCAGTAACATGTGCAGCTCCTTTCCAGCAATGTGAAAAACTGAGTGTTCATATTATATGCACACTTCCTGTGTTAACACACACGTTCAATTTAGTTATTTGTGACGGCTTCCATTGCTATTCAATATGGCACATGCAGTCAATACAGAGGTCTGGAGAGAGCTTTGTATAATAGCCAGGGGTTTGAATTTGTTTACATATGTGTGTCAGACAACAGTGGCTTGTACCCACTCAAAGGGACACCTTTTTCAGGCATTTTCATACCAGGTAGGTCATCAATACTCCTTGAGTGGTATGAAAGTGCTGTATGCACTTCAGAGGTGTTCTTCCTTGCATGATCAATATGCAATTTTCTGTGGTGACCATGATTGTCATGCATCTCTCTGATATCTTTTCCGGCATGTGTTCGAAAGTGACATGATCAAAATGTTTATGTCATTCATTGCTCATATGCATTACCTATTCACAAAATAATTATGTTCTGTATTACATGTTTTCCTCTAAACATCTTTAATATTGCAATTACTTTTGTTACACTATAAAGCATAAACATTTCTAACTGTAATGCATGCTGCCAAACCATCAGAAACTGTGACTGGTCCTTTGTTACAACACATTCTATTGTGTTGTTGCTTTTGAATTGCTGTTATTTTACTATTCCCTGTAACTGCATGTGAGCATGCCCAGTATTACTATGTCAGACATGTTTGCAGATCAGCAATGGCAAAACTGCACTCCTGACATGTCATCTGTTCTGTCTTGTCATTTGTCACTTATGTAGGTTGTTTGTTATTACATCGGTGTGTAGCATTTACATAACCATACAACACTTGCTTGTCTATTACATGCTTTTAGGTACTGAACACCTTTGCTATTGGTGCCACCATCATTTCTTTGCAAAAAACATTCCCATTTTGATTTACCTGACATTAAAGATGTAAGGTTCTTTTGTTCTTGTGTATACATGGTGAGATGGATAATACAGTGGTGCTGTCAGCTTGCATACGTAAATTCACTGTAAACACATCTTATATGCAACAACTGCATACTGTGCATTCATCTCTTAAAGTATCTTCTGCCCTTGCTGTTATCTTAAGTCAGCATTTGATTAACATTTATTTCATATTTTCACTCCCCTTTGTTACACTGCAGCTTTATGCCTCTACCACATCTTTTATTAGCATGTCTATTTTTATTTATGGTCGTAACTGTGGGATGTCATTGATTTTAATTCTCATTGCATCACTATTGCAGGAGGTATGTCAGAAATGGTTCTTATACGCTTTCACTACATTTGCCTGTGAGATATGGCTGCACTTTAAACATGTCTCCTTCTTCACCATTACTTATTCATTATAACACAATTTAGTGTACCATTTCCCTAAATTCAGTTCTCCTCATTCTGTATTGTTTCCCTGTCTTTGCCCTAAATATGCCTGAGCTACTGTGCATACTTGTATCTGAGCTTTGTCTATATGCGAGCTGTTTTGTTTGCATTATATGTTTGCGCTTGCAAGCAACTTTCCATGGTCATAAACACTATTGCTGACCATGAAAAGGTGCTTGCAAACATGTAGGTGCAACGAGTGGCATGCATGTTCAATTAGTGTTGCTGCTCATCACACTAAAATGTTTAGACAGTGAAGGCATACAGCAGTGCCTACATGACTGTTAATGAATCCCAGGGACAGTTTTAATTTATCTCTTAGTGTAAAGTAAATTCCACCAAGTTTTAAAGATGTTCTTATTAAACCTCTTTCTAAAGTACTAGCTCCTGACACATCATCAAATTGTAAACTTATTTCTAACCTTTGCATACTAGCCAAAACATAAGAGAAACCTATTTATGGTTTATTACTGGGCTAAATACAAAAATATGATATTCTATTAAGCAGACATACTGGATTCTCCCCACCCTACCCAAATATAGTACACTGGCAGCAATATATGTGCTTAAATTGCAAAAAAAAACCTCTAATATGGATACATTCTTATTAACCAGGACTGTTTTTCTTGAATTAAAAAAGGTCTTTGAAACAGTTAACCACAGATTATTAATTAACAAATTGTCTGATTATAGATTCCCTACTGATATAGCCTCATGTTTCTACAATTACATACATAGTAGATCTTTTGCAGTTGCTGGATCTAATTCCTTCTTTGAGTCAGATATAGGAACTTTACTCTTCATTATATATATCAGCAGTATACCTTGGGTCTCTCCAAGGCTACAATTCGTTATGTATACTGATGACATAGTATAACAAACAAGTCACAAGTCTGTTCATGGCATAGCTGGTGCTAAGCAAAACAATTTTCTATTTCATTTGTAACTGCAGAAGGAGTGGATATGAAAGAGGTGATGATAAGGAGAAGGTAGAAAGAGGGTGAGTATGATGATCATTTGGGAATAGAGATAAGAAGAATGGTGGTAGTGGTACAGTTGTGGGGTGGATGGGAGCAATGAGTGGAGTTTAAGAAGAGCTATACAAGAGTGAAAGCAACATGGAGAGAGTGAGGTAAGGAGAACATCTGGGGTTAGGAGTAGGTTGTATAAGTTGTAGTCTACGTGCACACAGTTAGACCAGTAGTGAGACCAGTCTTTATTAAAAAATAGATGGAAGTTACAGTGCTAGCCATTTGGAGTGCAGGTTCTAGGCTTTGGCAATATTAGTCAAATACAGAAAGAGATTTTATCAGGAGAGAATGTTTGGATCCAGTCCATGGTGGACTGTCTGGTCATAGGCTTGTTGTGCCTCGTTGGAGTAATGATGAGTTGGCTGAATTTATAAAGCTGGATGTTGTTAGTTGGATAGTTGTTGTTTATCATACCTCTCAACTGTCCAGATTTTTGCCTGATATTTTTACTCTGTTCCTCATAAAAGTTGTGGCTTTCTGACAAATGATTGAGAACTGAAGTCACTAAATAATGACAGACATTTAAGTTTCAGACTTTCTTTCAGAAACTACAAGTTAATACAAAACCTTTTATTCTATCAACTTTCTATGTTTATTAGAGCAATATTTAAAATCTGTTCCTTATTTTGGTCTTGCCCCCCAACATTGTTTTTGGCTTTGTCCAGATTTCTTGAGCAAAGAGGTTGAGAGGTATAGAGTTTATTGTTTGCCATTTGATATTAGTTATCACGTAATATGATGGATTTTGTATGGGATTTTAGCAGGGAGCCAACATAGGATGTTTTCAAGTATGGTGATATTATCCCCTGAGGGTAAACATATTCCTATGATATTTTTTTTTTGGTTATTTATTTTGAGTAGTGTAAGAATTTCCCAATTTTTAAAAGTTGGAATACCCTGTGGGAATAGATGAATCTCAACACTATACTTGTACAATATTGCCACTCCACCAGCTTTTTTTTGTCTGATCCTAACTTGTCTTACAATACTGTACCCAGGAGATAGCATTTCCTCTATCTTTTATTATGTTGTAGCCATATTTCAGTGATTTTGTGGGCATCCGGGGACTGACTAGTCATCCATCTTAAGGAATTTATTATAAAGGCTTTGCATGTTGATATGCTATAAATGGAGACCAGGGGCTGGCTAAGGCTTTGTTTGTAAGGGACAGATAGTAATTTGGGACGTATCACCTAGTCTGAAAGCAAAATTAATTGTGCCATTATTTGGGTGAACATCGCCACTCAGTTTTATTCATATATAATGCTGTAAGCAGAACTTTTTCTGTTTAGGTTTAGTCCTGGCATTATGATAAACTAGCAATCATTGCTGTATTAGACAGAGCTACTTGAAGGGATGGATATACTTGGTTGACATAGATAAGGGGAGATGGCAACATGAAAGGAGTTATCATAGGACAGTATTTATTTATTTAATTATTGACACATTTTACCAGGAAAGTCTGACTGGGCCAGAGTTACCTATTTTCAGACAGGGACCCAGGAAGAAAATAACCAGATACATCAAAGGTAATACAGTTAACAGTACAAACTAGTATTAAACATATTTGAACTATACATACTGTTTTTTTTTCCCAGTTAGGGGTCGCCACAGTGGAACTCTGGTCTGCTAATGATTGGCAGTAGATTTTTATGGTGCCGAGTTGCCAGCCTGACACCCAGCCTTCAGCGAAGGCATGCCCATTTACACATGCCTTTTGAATGCCACTCAACCACAGGGAGGACATGCAGACTCCACACAGAAGGCACTCCAGCCAAGAATCAAACAGGAGAACCTCTTTCTGTGAGGCAACAATGCTACCGCTGCACCACCACGGCTGCTGAACTATACATACTGTAGTATTCAAAAATAAAGGAGCGCAGCATAACATACATTAGGTAACTAGGTACAATAAAAAATCAGGTTTGCAGTACTACAAACGATAATTAGTAAGGAGATATTACGAGATAAAAGTAAGAAATACTGGAAAACAGTGAAATTGTATAGGTTTTAGAAAAAGGGAGTTGGAGAAAAAATATTTGAAAAAGTAGTGAAGTAGAGAGAAGTGGAAGGGTAGGAGAGGTATAAAGAGGCATGAAAGTGTTAGTTGCAGTGATAAGTAAGTAGGAAATTATGAACAGAGAGGAGTAGTGTGGTAGGAGGATTATAAATAAAGAAGCTAAGGTGATTATATTAGAAGTAAAGAGTTCAGCCTAGATTGCTGCAGGAGCACAGACAAGATTTGGGTAGGAATTCCTTTAGTGGGTATTTAAAGACTGGCTGGTTTGAGTTAGATCTCATGGAAAGTGGTAAGGAATTCCAGATTTTTGTTATATAGTAGGAGTGGAGGCTTTGACCCAAAGATTTATTGGGTTTATGAAGTTCCAGGAGGTGTTTTTCCTGATTGTAGAGGCCTTTTGGAGAGGTTACAATGCAGGATGAGCTAAGGGCAGGGCAGGTTGCTGGTTTGTGAATGATAAAATGAGTTGTTGCAAATTGAAGGTAGGTAAGTTGATGTTCACAGGTTCTTAGCTGAATACTAGGCTAACTGCTCAAAAGGGCCGTTTTAAGTATAGCCAATAACCTAATGTCAGAATCAAACCCTATACCTTATATCTATGAGTTGAAGACCTTAACCATAATGCCAAACTCACCACTGCTGTAAAGAATACTCAACTCATTTGTGGGTCGGGTTGTGGGATTATGAGCAGCTTAAGAGACGTAAAAAAAAGTGCAGTGGAGGGTATAGAATAATACACTGGTAGCAAACTTAACAATATTGTTATAGAATGTTTCATGTTTTGTTTTTAATGATGTTTGTATGCTGGTAAAGATGAAGGCTCCATATAGCAGTGTGGGTAAAAGGAGACTGGTGGCAAGGGTAGTTTTTGTGGACTGATTTAGAAAGTGTTTATGCCTGAGAAGTGTTCCAAGTTTCTGGTGAGATGTTTTAATATTATTCTGGATGTGAAAATAAAATTTAAGCTTATCTGTTGTCACAGCTAATACTTTTGTATGTGAAACTGCTTCAGTTTTTGTCTTGTTTAGGAAACATCTTGGACTTGATTTAGTCTGAAGATAAGTTTTAGGAGTGAATAGAAGAAGCTCATTTTTTAAGACTGCATAGGAGTTGAGCATGACTAAGCCAAGTGTCAATGAAAGCAAAAGCTTCCTGTGTTCTGAGCTGAAGATGAGGGAAACTATTTAATGAGCAGATAATTGTAGAATTGTCTGTGAAGATTACTGACAAAAGTATGAAAGAGAAGAGAACCAAAGCAATGAGTGAGAAGGTCACACAGTAAAAACAATCTGTAAAAATTAAACAAGAGCTTTAGCCAAGCTGGAACTTCCAATGAGTGACCTCTCAGACATCTTGAATCAGAGACCCATGGGATATATGCAAATGACCCTTAGGAACACCAGGTACTTCAGCTAATTGGCAATTTGGAATACCCATGACTTGTTTCATCATTTTAATGGACAACTCCAGAACAAAAAAAGCCAAACCCCACTAACTGTGAATATACAAATTTCAGCATTACTATAACTTCATCCACACAGAGGTGACTGCAAAATATCCCAAAAAACAAACTAAAAGAATGAATGTGAAGGTCACACAGAAAAGCCAATCTGTAAAAATTAAATGAAAACTCCAGCCATGCTGGAACTTCCAATGAGTGACCTCTCAGACCTATTGAATCAGAGGCCCATGGGATATATGCAAATGATGCTTATGAACACCAGGTGTTTCAGGTAATAGGTGATTCTGAATGCCCATGACTTGTTTCATCATTTTACTGAAACACCTGCCCCCGGATTCTCAAAAGCTTGCATGGAGTGCAAGATTGGTGCATGAGCTCAAGCAAGCAATATGTCTACCGTGCGATCCAGGAACAGCCTGCAGCAGCGTGCACGAGCACTCCTGCACTAATCCTGCATGGACAAAGCCCTGGTATACAAATCACCTAATTTACAGGAGAAATCTATGCAAATGAGGTGATTTTGCAATCTAGGAAGCTTGCAACAGTCCATGCAGGACTAGTGCTATCTGCAGAAATGTACTCAGCTAGTAACTGAGTACATTTCTACAAAATACAAAACGGAGCTATGACAGCTCCAAATAAAGATTGCATATCATGTCGTAAGCATGCCAATGGCCAAATATAAGGCCATTGGCATTGCAAACATAAAAAAAATACAAAAATCAACTTTTATTGTTTTTTTGTAGCTGATCTTAGCTGTGTAAGCGTAGGGCAGCGGCGCACAAACAGGATCGGGGGGATAATAAAATAAACCTAAAATAAGCAGTCTAACTAAAATCACTATTCTGCCATGCAAGTCAATGGCAGGCAGAAGACAACCTGACCAGTGAATAGCGGTTGCTAAAAGGGGAGGCTCAGTGTGAGACATGTAACTATGCATTAGTAGACAATCCTATGCAAATGAGGGGAAGTATAGTGAATCCAAGTTTTCCCCAGCATGTGAGTCAGGTCCCAACAGTGTAAGAGTAGGAATAGCTTGGTGCAAGCCTAGGAGGTAGATGACATAATGTGGGGGTGGGGTGTCAGGCATACTGTAAGTGGATTGGAGCCCTGCGGCTTGGGTTTGCTCCTAGCTTAGCACAGCTAAGCTAGGGGGTGTGTCTAAATTTGCTTAGCACTCTTTACAAAGCCTAAGCGGGTGTGCGAGCCATGCACTGGGTTTTACAGGAAGAAGAAAAGAGGATAAACCAGGAAATGGCAGCAGTGTGCACATTTGAGCACTCTGTTTGCACGGCACACCCCAGGCTTAAACAGGAAGGAATGGGAAGGGAAAACCGCAGTAGGAAGATAATCAAAGAGAACTAGCTTAGCTAGCAGGTGAAATGTATCAGAATCAGCCAATTACACATGCAGCATCCCAGCACAGCACAGAACACTACTATAAACAAAGCAAACACCTTCCCCTCTGGTTTTTCCCACACTCTACACCACTGTTGTATACAAGCGGGGAAATTTTAACAAACAAACCTACAAAATGAGAAAGGCTGCAACAGACAACATAGAACAACATGTGCAAGAGGCTGAGGGTAGTGAGGATGTGAATGCTGCTGATCAACCCACAGTGAGGAGACGGAGAAAATCATACAGACCCAGGGTAACCTACCATGGGCTACATGAGCTGGAGATAGTGGAGTGCTATAGGGTGGACAGAGACCTCCTACAGCAAATTGTTGAGCTGTGCCGGCCACACCTGACACACCAAACTGAACGAGGGGAACCCATCCCAGTGGATACCAAGGTATGTGTAGGCCTAGGAATACTAGTCACAGATACCTCCCAAAGCTCAACTGGGGATATCATGGGGATCTCACAGTCATCAGCATCCAGAGTATTACACGAGTTCCTGGATGCCATGTCAGCACATGTCAGTGAGCACATATATTTCCTCAACACCCGTGAGGTGTTGACCAGCAATATGCATCTCTTCCACCAAACAGCAGATTACCCTGAGGTAGTGGGTGCTATAGACTGCACGCACATATGCATCAAAGCACCACCCGGTGATCAGGGTAGGGCCTACATCAACTGCAGGGGCATCCCCTCCATCATCTGCCAAGTTGTATGTGATGCCCAGGGCATTATAATGAATGTGTATGCTGGCTGCCCTGGATGCTATGATGATTGCCACATATGGCATCTGATGCAGCTGTACCAGAGATTTGCCAATGGGGGATATCCCCTACCGCCACCAAGTGGGGGATGCTGGACTGTGGCTGATGACACCCATCAGAAATGCACACACACCTGAACAAGAATGCCATAATGAGGCACATGCATAGACCAGACTTATAATAGAGCATGTTTTGGGATGCTCAGGTCATGATTCTGATGACTGGACACATCCATTGGATCCTTACAGTACTCACCAGCTACATGTACCCAAATTGTTATTTTATGTGCCATGCTACACAATATGAACCTGGGGAAACAGCTGCAGTAGGAACAGCATGGGGCAGGGCCACACAGCCCCCCACCAATGCCAAGGCCTGCACAGGCACAGAGTGACTCAGGGGAGGAACAACCTGAGTCTGCCTCAGTAGGCAGATGAAGGCATACCCAGCATGCCAAAGCTGCGGCAAAGAGACAACACATAGCACATACACTGGCACAGTAGGGACCCAGGGAATGACACCATTCTCTGTCTCGCACATACAGTAAAAGGGATGCCAAACATGACACTACCTGTGCTCAATCATGTATAGGGAGTGTACTATGTGCATCCGACATAGGCAGCCCTCCAGCACCATCCGCAAGTCTGGCACACCCTCAAGCTATGTCAATCAACTTGCCAGTTTCTGAATGGAGTAAAATGTGTCGTTACCTGTATCTATGGTATAGATGTGAGCATGCATGGGAATTGGGTGGCTGAATGTTATGGCAGCAGACAGTAGACACCCATACTGGCACCATGACATCTGTAACATACTGTAGTCACTATAGTAGCCAGTACTACACAGGGTGACAAAACCCACTGCAGGAAATGTGCTGAGCGACATGTGTGCCCATATGACCCACTCATGCCAGTCAGGGTGGTTCATATACCCAACAACAGTCTCAGCCAGCAGGATAGGTGTAGACAAACCCAAACATTGCCTGTGCCATGGCCCCTGAATGATGGCTATGGTTAACCTCCCCCCTAGGCCTACACAGACAGGCTACAGCAAGGCAGGCAGTGGGATGTTAGTTCTGAAGGGTAGGAAGTCAGACAATAATATGTAGGGCAACCAAAGCCATGATCTGTAGTACACTGGTATGCCTCTAGTCAGCATGATAGTTAAAAATACAGAATGAAATGGAGTACCTGCCATACCAGTACATTCACAGCAAATGTGTACAAGTGTCACATGTGCCCCCCACATCCTACATAGTAAAGTAATAACAGTCAGGTGTGCCCCCCCAACCCTGTGTAGAAATTTAGAAATAGTCAGGTGAGCCCCCTGTCTTACGTAGGAATGTAATAATAGTCAGGTGTGCCCCCCCAACCCTGTGTAGAAATGTAGAAGTAGACAGGTGTGCCATCCCATGTAGTAATATAATAACAGTCAGATGTGTCTCCCCCATCCTGTGTAGAAATGTAGAAATATTCGGCTGAGCCCCCCCCCATCCTATGCAGAAATGTAGGAACAGTCATTGCCAAATGCTTGATGGGTACCCTGCAGAAACAGCATGCCACCTGTCGGTGTACAACACCAAGGTCAGCACTGCAGTACAAACTACCTGGACTCAATCCACACGTTAAATACTGAAGGACATACTGGGCATGCTCACACACTTAAACACATGAAGGCCATGTCTGCAAACACCAGTGGACCAGACATATCTGGCAGTTGCAATTGTTAGTGCAGACACTCATCAGTATGCACCATGCATGCCTTCCACACACAGTGGATAGGAATACAGACATATATGTAACAACAACACACTATAATAACCCAAATGTAGACATACATAGATGTGTGGAAAAGGGTGACTGTGACAAGGAACCATCCAGGCCTGTCCCACCCAGCACACAGCCAAAGGGGCTCCAAACACATGAGGTTCAGATGTCACTCACTGCAGATACTAGCCACCAGTATCTGTCAGCATTACAGACTATTGGTGCACGTGCCAGCTGTGAAACATGACTGTACAAGGAAGTAGTCATCTAGCAGCTGTATACATGTACCTGTGAAATATGACCCCATGTGTGCCCTCATGTGGAATGTCAACCTCTAGATGAATGGGTTATGGCCCATGCACACACACACTGCCCTCCATATAGCCCTACTATGACAAGCTTGCTGAAGTCATCCACTGTGAAATACACCCTTGGGAGAGGTGTAGCCCAGTAATCTCAGTGGTGCATACCTTACCTCCATATGGCTGTAATGTGATAAACTAGTCAGATAAGTGCTCAGTTCCCAGACATGGCAACTCTGTTTGTTTGTGTGTGCCTGTCTGTGTAGAGAGCAATTATTTTAGTGTAGTCACACTCCCTACAATTCCAATGCTCATCTTTGGCAAGGCTGCTGATGTCATCTACCTAGAAATACACCTCTGGGAAAGATGTAGCCCAGTAATTTCCATAGTGTGTCCTGTAACTGCATACTGATGTAGTGTGATAAATTAATTAGGTAGCTGTTCTAATTCCAGACATGGCTTGTGTGTGTGTCTGTCTGTGTAAAAAGCAATGCTTTTTAGGGCAGTCACACTCCCCACAATTCAAAGCCCAGTAATTTCAATAGTGTGTCCTGTAAATGCATACTGCTGTAGTGTGATAAATTAATTAGGTATCTGTTCTAATTCCAGACATGGTTTGTGTGTGTGTCTGTCTGTGTAAAGAGCAATGCTTTTTAGGGTAGTCACACTCCCCACAATTCAAATGCTCATCTTTGGCAAGGCTACTGATGTCATCCACCTAGAAATACACTTCTGGGAAGGATGTAGCCCAGTAATCTCCATAGTGTGTCCTGTTACTGCATACTGATGTAATGTGATAAATTAGTTAGGTAGTTGTTTTAATCTCAGACATGGCAAGTGTGGATGTGTTTGTCTGACTGTCTGTGTAGAAAGCAATGCTTTTAGGGTAGTCACACTTCTTACAATTCAAATGCTCATCTTTGGCAAGACTGCTGATGTCATCCACCTAGAAATACACCTCTGGGAAAATGTAGCCCAGTAATCTCCGTAGCTCATCCTGTAACTGCGTACTAATGTAGTGTGATAAATTAGTTAGGTAGCTGCTCTAATCTGAGGCATGGCAAGTTGTTGTGTATGTGTCTGTCTGTGTAGAGCGCAATGCTTTTTAGGGTAGTCACACTCCCTACAATTCAAATGCTCATCTTTGGCAAGGCTACTGATGTCATCCACCTAGAAATAGACTTCTCGGAAGGATGTAGCCCAGTAATCTCAACAGTGTGTCCTGTTACTGCATACTGCTGTAAAGTGATAAGTTAGTTAGGTAGTTGTTTTAATCTCAGACATGGCAAGTGTGGATGTGTTTGTCTGACTCTTTCTGTGTAGAAAGCAATGCTTTTTAGGGTAGTCACACTCACTACAATTCAAATGCTCATCTTTGGCAAGGCTGCTGATGTCATCCACCTAGAAATATACCTCTGGAAAGGATGTAGCCCAGTAATCTCTGTAGTGTGTCCTGTTTCTGCATACTGCTGAGATGTGATAAATTTATTAGGTAGCTGTTCTAATCTCAGAGATGGCAAGTGTGTGTCTGTCTGTGTAGAGAGGAATGCTTTTTAGGGTAGTCACACTCCCTACAATTCAAATGCTTATCTTTGGCAAGGCTGCTGATGTCATCCACCTAGAAATACACCTCTGGGAAGGTGTAGCCCAGTAATCTCTGTAGTGTGTCCTGTTACTACATACTGCTGTAGTGTAATAAATTAATTAGGTAGCTATTTTAAGCTCACACATGGCAATTGTGTGTGCATGTCTGTCTGTGTAGAGTGCAATGCTTTTTAGGTTACAATTCAAATGCTCATCTTTGGCAAGGCTGCTGATGTCATCCACCTAGAAATACACCTCTGGGAAGGTTGTAGCCTAGTAACCTCCATAGCATGTCCTATAGGTCTACTGTTGTAGTGTGATACATTAATTAGGTAGCTGCTCTAATCCCAAACATGGCAAGTGTTTGTGTGTCAGTCTGTGTAGAGAGCAATGCTTTTTTGGGTAGTTACACTCCCTGCAATTCAAATGCTCATCTTTGGCAAGGCTGCTGATATCATCCACCTAGAAATACATCCCCAGGAAGCATGTATTCTAGTAATCTCTGTAGCACGTCCTGTAACTGCCTACTGCTGTAGTGTAATAAATTAATTAGATAGCTGTTCTAATCCCAGACATGCTAACAAGTTTGTATGTGTCTGTCTGACTTTTTGGGTGTAGACAGCAATGCTTTTTAGGGTAGTCACACTTCCTACAATTCAAATGCTCATCTTTGGCAAGACTGCTGATGTCATCCACCTAGAAATACACCTCTGGGAAGGATGTAGCCCAGTAATTTCCATAATGCGTCCTGTAACTGCATACTGCTGTAGTGTGATATAGAGCCCTGGTAAGGTTCTATATGCACCCATGGCGATTCTGGATGTTTTGTGTGTGTTCCAATGTCTGTGCAGGGAGCAATGCATTTTAGGCTAGTCACACTGAGTACATTTCAAATGCCCTACTTTGGCAATCCTTCTGATGTCATTCATTGTGAAATACACCTTTGGGAAAGAAGTGCACCAACAATTCATGTGGTGTGACCTACAGCAGCTCCATGCTGTAGTGTACTATAGACCTCTATTAGGGGTTCTATACCCACACATGTCGGTTGTAGATGTTTTGTGTATGTGTCACTGTCTGTGTAGGAAGCAATGCATTTTAGCCTAGCCATACTCACTACAAGTCGAATGTCATAATTTGCCAATCCTGCTGTCATCCAATGTGATATACACCTTTGGGAAACAAGTACTGCAATAATATCCGTGGCATGTACTATTACTGCATAGTGCTGTAGTGTAATAAACTAGTTAAGTCGGGATTCTACTCCCAGACATGACAGGTGTGTGTGTGTAACTTGTAGCCTGTGTGGCAGTGGGTGTGAGTGTGGGATACCTAGGCCCAATGTGGAGTGGGTTTTGCAAATTTCTTATCTGGTGGCCCTAGTATATATCACAATGTCCACCATACAGAGATAAACGATGTGAAATAGCTGATAGAACGAGGTGCAAATCCATACCCATACGTGACATCAAGGCCAGAAAATCACAGTTATCAACCCCAATATTACCCAGAGCACACTCTCAAGCCATGTCCCATACAGACACACGCACACACACACACACACACACACACACACACACACACACACACACACACACACACACACACATGCCAAGACAACAGCCAGTATGTGGGTTGTACACTGCATATTGGCCAATGATAGTAACTATGGAGTGATTGCAGTGGGGTTACAGAGGGCATGGCACCCTGTCCATCTGTCAAATAGGCACGTAGTCCACCTTCCCATGTTCTCCACACACCTGTGGTGCCATCATATGTGACCCATGCCCTGTATGGACAGATGCGACTGACACCAGGGAGTGCTGTTAGCATGCTATCAATGTAGGTGCAGGGTAAACCTACGTTCCATTACAAGTTCTCGGCACATCTGCTGATAATCTGTGTACACAACATGGGCCAGACACCCCAGGTACAGTTCCACATTTCACGTACATGCACGTGGGAGGTGTGCACATCCCAGACACCATCCATATCATGGAGTAAGGAATACATACATAGCAAGTGATGCACAGCATTGGCCACACACAATAGTCACCCAGGTGACTGGATGGGGGATACAATGCCCACCTGTGTGGGCAAATGCAGAATCCACAGCCCTGAGCCTCAGGCCTGATGCCAAGGTATACCCATCAATTAGCCTTGTGTAGCATGTCAGTGCTGGCACCCTGTGTGTTTGTGTGTGTGTGTCATATGATGACATCCACACTCACTACAACCTCCATTGGCATACTGAAGCATGCTGTATGATGTCAGAATAACCTCTGTATGACTCCTGTGGTGCATGTGATACCTGCACAGTATTTTGTTGTGGCAATCTCACTAGTGATGGGTTGTATTCCTGGCCCTGCCAAGTGTGTCAATGTGTGTGCATCCCTATGAGAATGTGGCTGTGTTGTCGCTGGTAACTGTACATGTGGACAGGCATGTGTGCTACACCTACTGTATAGCTACCGTATCCCTGTTGCAGATGTCACTCACCATCACATATATGTTCTGAGGGCTCTACAGTGTGGTGCATTCAATAACTGCATAGAAATGTGATAGCATGACATAGTCATCAGGGGTTTGATAGGTGGGTGATACAAACTTGCTTAGGTTTTACAATCCCTCCCCTCCCTGACATGTCTTTGCCTCTGTCTGATTCTCTCACTCCCTCTCTGGTGGATGTGGAGACTTACACCTGCTTTGCTAAGGCAGCAGCATGTGTATTTTCAGTGATGCACATGATCAGCTGATGACTTCTGCATGAATTGCAGCCATCCCCTAGCTGATTGCATGTGGAAAAACTGTGGTAACATTCCCATAGCCAATTGCATGGAAACACACTCCAGTATATAGAAACATCATGTTGGTGCTGGCCCTTTTCTTTCACTGTGAGCAGGAACTAGATCTGTTGTCTGGCAAGCAGCATCTCAGATGGATTGAGAATTTACCTCTAACAACATAAACTGTGGAAACAGGGCAACACACAGGAGGGGGATGTGCCTGACCTGACTCTAGACTGTGAGTGCTGCTATGCTGCATGTGGAGTAATGCTGGTTTAATAGTGCATGTGTGGATATGGCTGTCCTACATGTTTTAATACCTGCCATGTCAGTTCTATGTTTATGAGGAATCCCCATCTGTAGGGTCATCTGCAGACTGGGCAGTGTGTTGTGCCCATGGTTTCATGTGTTACCCACAGAGCATGTATCTGTGAACTGCAGAAGGTAGTGTGAGGATTGCAGTCTGTAGAAGGTAAATGCCGGGACAGTTGCTGACTTCATATCCCTCATAGGACATATGTTGCAACAAACCCTGTTACAACAGTAAATGTATGAGGTTATCACAGCAACGTGTCAATATTGGCCCTGTGTATGTGCTTCCAGCCACAACTCTGTCAACCTTTGTACATATGTCATTCATTAAGAGGTGCATATGTGCTGTACACCATCATTAGTGTCATCATATCTGATAACAAGCCAGTGAGATATCAGAATGCTACACATGTTATGTACAGTAGGGGTTATATTTGACGACATAACCTAGACATTCTGTCGTCGTTTGTACAGTACTGAGGTCTGTGTACCTGTGGTGAATGTCAACAGTGTGTGTATTGCTAATATGTTCTTTAGCCTGTGTATAGACTGTGGTAGATGTCATTGTTATAGGTCCTGTCTTATCTGATGTTACATGCTGCTCCACTGTATGTTACCATATTGGCTTACATGTTTGTAGGTCCATACACACACATGTCCCACACCACAGACAGCCAGCAGACCAAACAGTGTAGCAGCCCAGTATATGTAGGGTTAGTCTGTGAGTGGCACATATGAGGATGGTGTTGAACAGATAGTCCACACACTGTAATATTATGCTAGCTTACCATATGTGGCTGTGGCTGTGTTCACATTGGTTGTGGTTATGCACTTTCACACAGGTGTATCCTACCCTGTGTTGTGACATGCCTGCATAGCCTACTATATGTGCAGGTACATGTGCATTCCCCCATAGGAGATGTATGTTGAACCAGCCTGCCTGTAGCCTGCACAGTGCATTGTTACATGCCTAGCAGCTTAGTGTACTTACCCTGTGAGATGTCATGTGCAGATACTTACCAGATGTACTGCTGCCAGGCCTCCATTAACAGTCATGTATGTCAGACAGAGCAGTGGGATGCTGTACAAATGTATGTCAATATCTAGTGGTTAGTATGTGGCCATGGCACCCCTGTACCAGTGGTTATTATGTGTCAGGCCAGACAGGGGTATGTGAATGCATAACCTATGGTGGCATATGTATATCAGTCGTTATGTGGTATACCCATCAACATGGCTGTTAACATCCATATTGTCATGCATGGTACACATGTTTTGCACTAAGGGGTTCTGTGTATACCTCTGGACTGTACAGAGTGTTTTAGAATGTCCACATATATTGGCCAATATTTCTGCTTCAGTCAAGAGGAGCATTACTTGCTAGCAGTGGTACTTTACTATGATGTCTTTGGGATGTCTCTCAGTAGCCAGTGGCACATATGTGGAAATCAGATGTGACCTCCAACATACATTATGTCCGTGAAGACAATCCCAATTACAGTAGCAATAGTCTACTAAAATACCTGCTATACATACCTGACATCCCCTTGCACTATGAAGTTGGGACTATAGTGGCCGGGGTAGGGCTACACTCCATGTCCAGGACATATGGTGAAAATATCTGTACATATAATTATCCAGATATCTATATGTATGATTATGCATATACATATCAATATATATATATATAGATGGGTATGAAAATGTACATAAATATACATATACACACCCAGATATATACATATACAGAGCGATATATGTCTGCACATATACAGATAGTGATACATATGCACATATACGTACAGATATCTACAGATATATCGGCAGTAGTAGGTATATCGGAATAGATATGTATGCACATATAGTTATAGATATCTATCTATATATATATATATATATATATATATATATATATATATATATATATATATACCAACATAACTAGGCATATCTGTGCACATAGGATATGCATACATATAAAGCTATATACACATATATCTATATGTACATATACGTATACCTATATATACATCTATATATATATATATATATATATATATATATATATATATATATATATACACACTTATGTATATATACATATATGTATAGATGTGTATACATATGTACATATGAAGAGATGTGCACATGGCCATATATATGTAGCACTATACAGATGTGTATACAGACATATGTATGTGTATACCTGTGTATGTGCATGTAGACATCTATACACCTATGATATGTATGCAACTATTTTCCTGTCATGAGTAAACGTCACGGTTGTGTATACCCTCCCACATGTATATCCCACAGTATGCATATGCTATGTGTACATTATGATAAAGCAACATATGTGATGCAACAGTCATATTAATAACAATGAATACACAATCTAGGAAGTAAAGGCAATTGTTCAATACTACTCAATATGGGTAATGACAGCTATATTGGTAAAACAACAGCTGTTTCCACAGTGGTCATGGCGTAGTGATTAAGTGCTGTGACTTCAGTGTAAATGGTCCTAAGTTCAAGATCTGCAAGGGCTGTTCATTTTATTGCTGGGCAGAACAAGGTCTGTTGGATACAAAGTGTTTAAGGCAGTGTTTGTGCAATGTAAGCCACACATGTCAGTATCACGACATTGCTAGGTAGGGGTCTAGTCCCAGTGTTGGCAAGTAACCGTGTTTGTGTATGTGGATGGGTCTACCTCAGGTTGCAGGATATACATGCCTCAGCGGGCCACCTGTCCATGTGGCACAGGCAATACCCGGTATAGTAACCTGTGAAATATGTTTGATTGTACCCCAGATATGTCACTACCAATGTGTCAGCACAGTGACATACCCCGTTCTGCAATATGACTGCAGACCATCTCCATGCTGACACATGTACACATACAACATGATTGCATATCATTTTAGAGACCAAAACCAAGCAGTGTTACTAACAGCTAGAAGGCATCATTGCTGGATGGCTACACTACCTGCCAAATATGCCTCACACTCTAATCCCTACAACATGTTACACTGCAGGACTGTGGTACACTGTTGGACAGTCACAGTGTGCATCAGAACCATATCAGCCTGTCCCTGCATTGATGGTATGGATGACAAGGATGGGGCACAATTATCATCATATGCACAGGGCATCCTCGTGCTGACACATGTACACCTACAACACAATTGCATATCATTTTAGAGATCACAACCAAGCAGTGATACTAACAGCTAGAAGGCATCATTACTGGACAGCTGCACTACCTGCCAAATATGCCTCACACTCTACTCCCTACAACATGTTACACTGCAGGATTGTGGTACACTGGTGTATAGTCACCATTTGCACCAGAACCATATCAGCCTGTCCCTGCATCAATGGTATTTATGACAGGGATGGGGCACAGGCATCATCTTATGCACAGGGTGTAGTGTTGGTCTGCCAGAGGCTGAGGGTGGGCCATATATTTGACACCATGTGTGTGTGAGGGGTGTACTCTGGGAGCTGGCTGAGGTGATGTGGGGGTGTGCAGGTATGAGATTTCCCTAGGTGTGTTTGCATAGTGTGTGGGTATGCATGCACACAGTTCTGCCTTGTGGCTGCCCTACACAGGTGTTTATGGACAGCTGCAGACCATACCTGGCAGGGTGTGCAGTTCACTGCCTCCAGCCATGGACATGTGCCTGTGCCTGCCAGGGGTTCCGCGGGCATGTCCAGGTACAGGCATTAAAATGCTACTCTCACCTGCTGATGACATTTGTCTGCTGGTCCCATGTCCCTTCTGGGACTGGCTAGGACCATGTGCACATGGCCTGCTGTGGTGTGGGCAGCACACCCCCACACTGCCCGGACTACGACTGCCACTATGGGAGCCCCTTGGCGTCCTAGCATGCCCACGTTGACTGCCAGCTGTTGGTGTTGCTGGCCCACATCCACGCGGGTGTTGCCGCATTCCCACCACATGTTGAAGTACAGACATACATAGGCTGATGAGGGCCATCATCTCATCATGCCATCTATCCGCTTGCTCGGTAGAAGCATGGATGGCACCCGACAGTTCACAGAGGTTGTTGTTTACAGATGCAAGAGCAGCCCTCTGCAGCCTAAGGCCCTGTCTGGTGTAATGCTCAATACATGCCTGTGCCACCATTACAGCCTGAAACATGCTTCTGCTGGTTGCAGCTATGTCACCTATGCCAGGGGCATGATGTTCGGTGGCCCTATCACAAGCACATTGGGTCATCCTCCTATGTGGCAGCCTGCCGGACAACTGGCTATGCCCACTGCGACTGGACACAGTAGGCATGGTTACCACACTTTCCTGTGCACTGCCACTGAACCTAGCTGTCCCTCTGCTATGGCTACTGGTGATGGGGTGTGTATAGGCACTGTAACTGTGTGTGGGGGTGGGGTGGATAAAATGGGGGATGTCAAATGTTGGTGCAGTGGTGGCCCCTGACAACCCCACCTGTGCCTCAACATTATTATCATCATCGTCATCGGTGTTTGCATGGACACCTACATCAGATTGGATGCAGGAGGGACCATGACCAACCTCGCCACCTGTGGGGGAAAACAATAAATGCACTTTAAAACCTGTGCAGCATTGCCTAACAGTATACACACACACACACACACACACACACACACACACACACACACACACACACACACACACACACACACATCTCTGTAATACCTACCTGTTCATGGCTTTACAGACAGTCCCACACATATGTCCATGTGTTACCCCATCCTGCATCACACTTCTTAACATACACACATTGATACCACTCATTAACATCACAATCCTCTAAATGCCCACACAAGTGGCCACAACACAAGGCCTGTTGCTATTTTACCTGTCTGTCCTGTGTGTAGTGAATTTACATGGCCTTAATGCTGTCATTTGGTATGCACCCTCTGTATGGCCGGAATGATGTGCATGGCCCCTATATGTGTGGGCTACTATGTTGTATCTATAATAGCTCCCACTGGTGTGTCGTGTGTATGTAAAGCTCAGTACATGCCAGATATGCTGCTCCGTCGGCTCATCATGTATCAGCTGTAATAGTTGGATACACTCCCTGGTGTTGACTATTACTTCCCCAATGCATCTATAGAGCTGCATACGTGGGTTGTAGGTGATCTCTCTGCTGACTGCAATATTAAGTGTGTACCTGGAGTCTACCTTCCCTCTCAATGCCTGTTCCATGCTACAGATCATATTATACTATTTGCTGTCCTGTGAGTACATGACATGTATTCCTGGTGTGTAATGTGGCACTCCATGTCCATGTACTGCACGGTCCCAAAGGGGGGGTACAGAAATATGAACACCCCACAATCGCACATGTGCATACATGGCCACACACACAAACACACACATGCACACACGCATCATACATGAATCTACCTCCCACCACTTCACCAGAGTGACCCTGCAGGCAAACTAATTAACCACCAGGATGCACACACACACACACACACACACACACACACACACACACACACACACACACACACACACACACGTGAGGTTGCACAATGATCATTCACACAGTCCTCCTATTACCCATCTGCCAACATGCAGAACATATGGTACAGAACAGCATGCAGTTCAGCTATAGTCAATCTATGCTAGCAATGGTATACATGTGTATGATGCATGTGCTGTGACTAGGTGATGCCCCTTCCCCTGGATACCACTGCACCGATGTACACAGTATTGCTGTGCTCCTCTTCTGCACCCTGCCATGTACTGTGCACCACAACTCACAGGTGTACAACCCATTGTGGAATGTGTAGTACTGTGTCAGTTATGTCAGCTGTACTTCTCACAGCCGCTATGTGTTTCAGCAACACATACCTGGGATGATATGCGGACTGTTGTCATTGGTGAATGCCTGATGCCTGATTTACAGATGTCAACATCAACAGACCATGTATGACCACTGCCGTCAGAGCATACCATGACTATGGGGGCTGTACACACCTTTATTGATTTTACACACACATCCGTGATCTGCCATGGGACCACAGCACTGCATATCTTAGCAGTACACAAGCCCAGTATGTAACATATGTCCTGTACTTTCACATGCAGTGTCTACAGATGGTGTTAAGTGTGTGGCTGCTTACCACAATGCATACACACCATGTGGGCATATGTGTGCACACCCTTATCATGATGGTTTATCACACCTCTTGTTGTGTGTGCTGCAGCAGTCACTGCTCATGGTAGGGGTATACCAGCGTGGGCCTCCTGCAATTGGCAGTGTATGTTCAGCCTACCCTACACATGTCCCCCTATTCTGCATGATTGCAAGGTCTACTCATATGCACATCCCATGGTGTTCACACAATGCGTCACTATTGCAGTGTGGGTAGGTTTACGGCTGCCGCAGATCCTGAACCTGACTATATGCAGATAGAGCCATTCCTACCATCCTTAGTATCCCCACTGCAATGCACTGGTGTGTCATGCTGAGAACCCCCCTCTAGTTTTTATGCAGATGCATGACAGGTAAGCCCTATACATCTATGTCAGCTTGCAGTATCCCATATGCTGAACACCACATGTTGCAGCCTAGACCCAGCTGATGATGCGGACTACTGTAATGCCTTTTGCATAGTGTATCTCTGCAGCAGTTGGCATTGTCCTACAGGTATATGCACTGGTGTTGCACTGTATATGGGTGTTGTTCAGAACATGTTACTACTGTAGGCCATGTCTATCAACAGTATGTTAGTCCCTGTGGAAACATTCCACAATGACAGGGTGTTAGTTGTCATGCAGGTGTGTGACATACCCTTACGATACACCGTCATGGTCACCCCTGTGAGACCATGCATTTCACAGCAACAATACATGCACATGTACAGCATGCATTCAGTGTAGGTGTGTTAGATGTGTGCATGGAATATACAATCACCATTACATGTCCAGTGTGTTGGCATGCATCTACATAAGACATACTCACCAGCTACAGGCTGGTGCCTTTTTGTTACCCCAGAGGGACCTACATAAGAGGGTGAGAGATGCAATGTCAGTGGCCACACCTGTGACACTGCTACAGGCTGGGTGCAGTACTACCATACATCAATGGTTCATTCCCACAATACTACCACATATGGGCATCTGTTTATCACTACAATGCAGCAACACAATATATCTATGACATATCATATATGTATGATCTACCTGTAACACTGTGGATATTTACACAACAGTGGTCTACTGATGTGCCCTGTGTCCTTACCTGCACACTTCTCGGCTGGTGTGTGGGTGACACCCACCTCCATGAAGGGGTCCAGTGGTTGTTGGTGTTCCAGATGGGCAGGTGCCATGAGGCTGGCCAGGAGCTCCTCCACATGTGTCAGGGGGGATGCATGGCATGGCCCCCCCTTGTGGTGAGGTGATTCCCCTGGACTGCGGAAGCATGCCGAAGGGCATTGTGAAGCAGGTCGCTACAATGATGCCGGATCTGCTCATATCTGCAGTTATGCAGGCCGACATCATTGACCCTGTGGACTCGATCGTTCCACAGGGTGGTCCACTAGTGCTGGTCATGGGCTGTCCTGTCAAAGAAATCCTGGTAGTGCTGTACCAGGTGGTTGATGATGACCTCATTTTCATCCGCTGAATACATGGGTTACCTGATGTGTGATATCTTGCCTGAAAGACATGAAGATGGAAACGAGCAACTCATATGGCAAGGTTACCACAGTTCGTAATACACATCTCTGTCACCACCCCCACCATATCAGCTTCAACAGACTGTGCACACAACTCATTAGGTATGGCTGCAGCTTAACTACTGTTTGGACAGATTGTGTATTGTATTCTGTTATGTGATTGTAGCCATTCCCCCTGTGTGGACACTAACATTGCTGTCCTGTTACAGACTATTCACTTGCTTGCCATTGTCAGGGCCACTATGGTTACATATATGCCAGTGGAATGGCTGCTCTGAGATTGCAACACATCTGACAGTCTGTGTTATTGGGGGGATCTATGCATGTTGTTGGACATGTATTGGGATTGTGTAGACTATTACTACCAACAAATGTATTATAACAGTGACACAATAACATGTATATGTTCTATTGGGCAGCTGATCCACCTCTCCAAACCCATTTGACCAGGATACCTGGCCACATCACATGTGTGTGCTAACCTGGGGCCTCCTCGTGTACTGTTACAGCAATACCATCAGGTAGAATCACCCAGTGGATGTTGGGCCCCCCTCAGGGCACACACCAACATGTTCCTGTCCCCTGAGCTCAGATCTAGGGTCTGTTCTATACCTGGCTTCACAAACACATGGGGGATGTGCTACATCAGTCTGCGGCACCCAGTACACATTCACATGGCCAACATGCTCCTCCTGCTCAAACTCCAGACCTGGCACCTTCAAGACATGGACTGCTGTTGTGAGTGGCAGTTGGTGGGAGCCTTGTTCCCATTGTGCCCATATTGGGGACCATGGAGCATCGACATCACAGACTACACACACCATCCATGGTGTTTACCCACCACATGTGTCACATACCACCCCTGTAGACTGTCCCCTATATCTACCAATTCTGACCACCTCCACATGTGTATCTGCCATACTTCCCCATATTCTCATTGCATACTTCACAGATGGGGGCAATGTGGTGCTAAGAAGGGGCTAACATGTGACATACCCATCCATGGTGCACAATCTGCCAGCTGTAGATATCTGTGTGTATTGCTATGCGTGGGGCTGCCTCACACATAGCACACATCACTGTGGTAGTGATATAGGGAACATGTCTTTACATACATATCTGTTTGTATGTGTGTTTGTACATATGTAGATATGTGCATATATGTATATATCTATATATGTGTAGATGGATCTGGGACAGTTTTTCGAAAGACCAACTGTCCGAATCCAACCTTACCGAACACCGTTTACCAAAATTACTTTCACCAAAAAAGCAGTTTTGGTAAACGGAAGGGAAAACGCACACAGACACACACACACACACACACACACACACACACACACACACACACACACACACACACACACACACACACACACATACGCACACACACACACACACACACACACACACACACACATACACACAAAAGCAAAAAAAACACACCATGTTTACGCAGGGGGGCTTTGCCCTCCCGCACCCCCCACACACCCCCTACTTTTTTATTCTCACTCCAAGATCGCACTACAGTGTGGAAAAGTGAATATTCCCTTATCTCCACTGTAGTCCGATCTCACCCACTACCACCCCCCACCCCCCCGATTCCCTGTACTTTTACAAAAGTTTTGCGAAAGCACTTTTTTCGATAAAAAGTGCTTTCACGAAACTGTGACAGTCCGTTTCACTTTCGGTGAAACAGGCTTTTTGTAGACTGTCCAGGTTCTGTGTAAATATATGTGAATTCATATATATGTGTACATATATATGTCTATACATGGGTATATGTATATTTCTGGACATACATGCTGATATACATTTATCCTTATATATTATATATGTGACATATATACACATATGCATACCTATATGTGGGGTACATTCAGACTTCAGCTCCACAATAACACAATACCTTCCTGCACAGACTGTTCTGCCTTGCTACAACAAAGACAGGTGCCACATACGGACCTGGCCTGACATTAGTGCGGTATATGTGGGATCTGTTTGCAGGTAACCCTATTACACATGTATGGCATTCTGGCATGCTACATTACAGATTCACCTGAGTATCCTGCCAGGGGTGGTCCATGGCTCCCACATGTCCATCATAATGGCATTACTTCCACCACTAGCTATTGGCCACATCATATACATAATCCCCATTACACAACACACACTATGATGGCTTACATCTTGTCTGCCAGTGCTGACCTGCACAGTTAACAGCTATGGCCAACTACCCACAGGGACAAACACTATTTTCCATAGCAGTTGTTCAGTTGAACATCATCACAACAACACCTGATAGCACATATAACTCATTCCACATCATCTATCACATTACGATGGACCAGGTACTACATTCTAATACATGTACATATGCTTCACATACCTGTTGTGGGAATGATGTATTTATGAATGGCAACTGCCTAAATGCCTGTGTTTTTAGCTGATAGTTTGCTGAGCTGTATGTTTTTTTTTCCACTTTTGCTTGCCTGCTTGTTCTCTCTCCAGTGAAGGGATTGAGCTGCTTGGGGAAGATTGCAGCCTGGCTTTAGTAGGTAATGCACTTGATCAGGCGATGGCCTCTACAACAATCAGTGTCCTACACTTGCTAACTGTATGCAGCTTGCTGTGTAGTACTTCTAATTACCACTGTCATGGCAACCACCTACTATAAATCCCTACATCATGTGGGTGTGGTCCCTTTACCTTTCCTGTATGATGGACATCCTTCCTGTGTGTGGGCATTTTGTTACAGACAGCAGGTAGCAATACCTCTTCCAGGGGAACTGGCACACTCAGGCCAGCTACATATTTGTAGGAGGTTCCAGAACTAAAGACAGAATGTGAGTAAAGTTGTGTTATGCTTTGTATAGTACTGGTGTTACAGAGTGTGTAGTTTACCTTGCAATACATTCTGTCTGCATAGCTCTCAACTGTGGACCTATCCTCTTGGTATAGAGGTGTGTTTATCGTGTTCTGTCTGCCCACCACACAGGTCCTCTGTCAGATATTTCACTGGCAGCATCTGTGTTGAGTGCTATCAATACATGGCTACATCCATTTATGTTTCTAACCTCAGTTCCCTGGCTAAGGGTATGTTGCAGCCTATCCTGTAACATCAGTGACGTGCTTAGTGCATGGTAACAGTTTTGAACATATGGGCTTGTGTTCCAGCCCCTGTCCTCCACCTATATACCAAGCTTTGCACATATGACATGTGATCAGGGGTTGTTCTGTAGTGGGCTGTGTGTATATCACACTGCCATTGCTGCCATCAGTCCACTGCTGTTGTATCACATACGGTGGGGCTGGAGCCATATATATGTGGGCTTCACCTACACAATACATTTATGCCCCTATGCACTCCGGAGGCCAGTGTATTTAACAGTGGTATATGGCCCTGTATTATTATTATTGAGTCTAGGGGGGATGCACCATAAATGATCTAGGCTGTTACAAAATGTGGGATATCAGGGGTGAGCTGCCTTAAGGTGTCTAGATGTACAGTACTGTATACTTCACCTATATTTACATTAAAGACTTTTGGCTTTTCCCGGTTAGGGGTCGTCACAGCAGAACTCCGGTCCGCTTCATGATTTGCAGTGGATTTTTACGGTGCCAAGTTGCCAGCCGGACACCTAACCTTCAACAAAGGCACGCCCATACCTACCTGCATGTTTTTAATGTTACTTGGCCGTGGGGAGGGCATGCAGACGGCACACAGAAGGCACTCCAGCCGAGAATCGAATGGGAGAACCTCTTGCTGTGAGGCAACAACACTATCCGCTGCACCACCATGGCTCATTTACATTACTCACATAAATTGTGTTAATGCAAACCTACTGCCTCCAGCCATACAGACTGTTCTGTTTGTCAGTGTGCTGGTGATGGTGTCAGTTATGCCTTGTTATGTAACAGTTACATCTCATTTGGTCAATTGAAGTCTTTACCACCTAGTGATTTTGTACAGAGTGTAGATAGAGGCTGCTGAACTATACACCTGCATTACTTACTGTTGATTGGTTGGTATCCTGTGGCCCAGTCTGTCTTTGCTATTGTGCAATTTGAAGGGCTTGACCTGGACAGCAACAATTGTGAACCTTTCCAGACTACTGTATTAGTATAACTGTTTCACAGTTGCATTACTCTGTTTATATGGATGTCAGTGTCTGAAGAGCTATATGACATAGAATATAAAACTGTAATAGTACACAAATAAAGGTTTTCAATTTCTGCAAACCTGTGTGTGGTGTTTTATCCTATGAACTCTCTGTGGCTATATGTTGCAGGCAACGATTGTCATTTTTATGGGTGGCCCATACAGTGTTCAGTTGTTAAGGGCTAACTGTAGGCATAGTGGCTGTTCCATATTGTGTGCACCTTTTACATATGTATCTTACTGTACATATCTCTGCGTGTGTATGTGTAACCACATCTATATATCTATATATATCTATATATATATATATATATATATATATATATATATATATGTGTGTGTGTGTGTGTGTGTGTGTGTGTGTATCAGTATCTGCATATATGTGCCTGTTTATATATATCCTAGAGATGTTGATAGCTTCCACATTTTACATTTCCTATGGGAGCCAGACTGTACTGCATGATATGTTACCAATACCACCCTGACATCATACAGGTGGGATGTAGTACTGTTAACTTCTTGTGCCCATGTCGTGTCAGGTCCCGGTTATGGGATCTGCAACACTTTGTAGTGTATTGCAGGGCAGACATGCTTGGCTGTGGGGGGTATACCTGTTCATACACGACATATATTGTTTGGGGCTTCTCAACCCCATTAACGGTATATGTGGACATATATGTTTTAATTAATCTACCTTTGTTATCTACAGATGTATGGCCAAATATACCTATATATATATATATATATATATATATATATATATATATATATATATATATATATATATATATACTTACATATATACCTACATAGATATATATCTGCTTACATATATGTAACTTGCAGTGTATATGCAGACATATAGGTGTAGACATATATACATGTGTCGATATAGGGTGATGAACTTTGCATGCAAAGTGGCCCCTGTAGGGCATTCATTTATGAGGCATTTGGCTGCTAAAGAGTCTGGGTGTACAATGCTACTCAATGCCAGAAGTCTAAACTTAAACATGCATGCATTTGAAGCACTCCTCAGTATGGAAGAAATTGATATATGTGCAGTAACAGAAACCTGGTTTAAGGCTCCAGAGAGCACCACAGCACTACCAGGCTACAACTCATACCATACATTTCGGCCACAAAACCCGGACCGAAATACAAAAGGTGAGGGGAGTATACATATTAATCAAGGATACCTACACCTCCAGGTTAGTGGCACAGCATGATGCTTCAGAGATCATCCACTTGTAACTAACAATGGGCAAAACTGCTATTCAAATTATAGCTTGCTACAGATCACCCACCATGTCCCAGGACCCCCACTCCACATTCCTGGAAACAATGGGAAAGATAAAGGTCCAACCAAATACCCTGATATCGGGTGATTTCAATTACCCAAACATTAACTGGGAAAACTACTCAAGTACAAACTCCCTTGCCCAACATTTCCTAGAATTTATAAACTCAAATGCCCTGGATCAACTGGTCAACACCCCCACTAGAGGTGACAACATATTGGACCTGGTCATCACCAACATGGGTGACCGGTGTTCCACACCGGAGGTCAACCCCTCACTGGTTAGATCTGATCATAAACTAATCACTCTGGATATCCACATTCCGCTACCACTCCCAGTTAAACAAACCACCGTGAAAAACTTTTCAAATCAAACTTCATGTTACTTAAGACCGAAGTGGGAAGTTTCAAAGCCCCCATGCTAAAGGATAATGCTGTCCAAACTGCAAAATCCTTTACTAATGCACTCTACAGGCATCTACATGAATGCATGGATCATGCTATCCCAAACAAGACCAACACTCATTCCTACAAGAAAAGGAAACCAGTCTGGTGGACCCATGCCATAAACAAGGTATACAATAGAAGGAGGAAACTAGTACAGAAAAGGGTAAAATCCCAAGAAGGGAAGACATCCCTGATCAGTATCAGCAAGAAACTGTGTTCCCTCATAAAATCATCCAAGGCTAGCTTCAAAAGAAAAATTGCCATGGACTCTAAAGATAACCACAAGGCATTCTTTAGCTATGTCAAGAATCTAAGTGGCAATTCTCAGATCTGGTCAGAGTTAGTGCAGAATGGCACAAAATACACTGAATTGACCGATATAGCCAACATCCTGGCAGACAGGTTCAGTGAAAACCTCACCCCACTTTCACCTCAAAAGGGCCCATAACTATACCAGAAGAATGTAGTGCCCCTGAAATCACAGACACTCAGGTTAAAACAGCCCTCTCCAAAGCCAAAAACACAGCATCAATGGGACCGGACGGTGTCCCAGGCTGCGTCCTACACGAGCTCAAAGATGAACTAACCTCTCACCTAAACACACTGTTTAAACTCAGCCACTCTGCAGGCTACATGCCCACAGAGTGGTGCACAGCAATGGTTATTCCACTCCACAAAGGTGGAGCCACAATGGACCCTGGGAACTATCGCCCTATAAGCCTGACTAGCTTGGTCTGCAAAGCTATGGAGCGCATAATCATGGATCTCATTAACAGAGAGAGTGGGAACCTCCACATACTGGATCCTACTCAGTTTGGCTTTGGTAAGGGCAGATCATGCCTCCTAAACCTGGTGGATTTCTTTGAGACAGTTACCAAGGCTATAGACAAGGGTAAGGTGATCCACACAGCCTACCTAGACCTCGCAAAGGCCTTCGACACCATTCCCTACTCAGGTATTATAGACAAGTTCACCAGCCTGAACATAAACCCCTATATCACAAGATGGGTTGCCAACTGGCTCATGGACAGAACCCACATGGTAAGATTTGTGGGAGCTAGGTCTGACTCTAAACCGGTTACAAGTGGCATTCCCCAGGGCTCAGTCCTAGGACCCCTCCTGTTTGGCATATTTTTCTCAGCGGTACAGGCAAGCACAGGAGGACTATGGCTGACCATGTTCGCAGACGACTGCAAACTAGGGGCTATAATTGACTTTCCGGCTGACACAAACATCCTCCAAAAGGGTCTCACTGAGACAGATACCTGGTGTCAAAACCATGGTCTCGAGCTAAATGCCAAAGAGTGCATAGTCATCCCCTTTGGAAAAAACAAAGTATCCACAAACTACCACATAGGTGGTAACCCCCTAAATATGGAAAACATAATAAGGGATCTGGGGACCAAGTAGATAGTAACCTCTCCTTTGATAATCATATTGCCAAAGTGGTTAGAAAATCCTTCTATGTGGCCCACCTAATCACAAAAGGCTTGCATCCAGATTGATAGAGGTCACTGGGCCCCTGTATGCATCACTCATCAGAACCACCATAGAGTGCAATGCCCCATTTGGGATGCACCTTATAAGACACCTGCAACAACTGGAAAGACCACAGAAGTACCTCACCAAGAGGATTACTGGCCTCAAGCAGATGCCCTATGCAGCTCGACTGAAGAAACTCCAGCTGTACTCGGTTGCATACCGCCTACTCAGAGGTGATCTCTGCCTGACATACAGGGCTATGTCCAACCCAGAGTTGATGGACATGCTCCATCTAAAGAAAACTATATCCCCTCGAGCCACATGCTCCAGGGATCTAAACCTCACTACAACAATAAATAGGACATGCTGGAGGGATAGATTCCTGTTCCAGAGACTTCCCATGCTCTGGAACAAGATTCCAATCTACATTAGGCAGAGCTCCTCATTAACCATCTTGAAGAGAAACCTTGACAAGTGGATGGGAAACAGAAAGTTTACCCCAGGGATCACTTCAATAGCTCTGCTGGACAGAGGCACAGGGAACAAATATAAGGGGGCAGTGAAAGCCAACACATTCCGGCTAGGCTTATAAATGCCTTCGGGCAGATAGCCTAGTACCTACCTATGAACCTATATGTGTGTATATATATATATATATATATATATATATATCTATATATATATATATATATATATATATATATATATAAAATTATATATGGGTTCCATACACTAGATCGAATTTTCACTAATTCGAAATAGTGCATGGAATGCTCACTGCAGAGAAACTGCACTTACACGAAGTTCAATACAATGATTGGGTGTTGTCCTGAACTTCCGTGCAGTACTCACAGACCTTTGGGTTAGGGCACGGGTCATAGTAAGGGGATAGCCCATAGTGATATCCCCTTACCATGACCTGTGCCCTAACCATGAGGTCCGTGATGACTGCAGCGCAGTGAAGGACATAGCAGTGTCCTCTACTATGGTGCAATAGTCATGAAACTTAGAGTTAGGGCATGGGTTAGGGTAAGGGGATAGCTTTACTAACTATCCCCTTACCCTAACCCATGCCCTAACCCTAAGCTCTGTGACTATCGCACCATTGTGGAGGACATTGCTATGTCCTTCACTGCACTGCAGTCATCACGGACCTCAGGGTTAGGGCATCCACTGTGCTACAGTGTTTTCGGTGAAGTGCACTTACGCAAAAGTTCACTTTCGTTAAAGTGAACTTTCGCAGAAGTGAGGCTTCCTAGTTCAAAGTAGTGAACTTTCGTTCTTGTAATAGGAGTCCATATATATATAATATATATATATATATATATATATATATATATATATATATATATATATATATATATATATATATATATATATATTTATATATATACACACATATATTTAAACACACACATACATCTAAATTTTGGAATACATTCTCTGTACTGTTGAATGACTGTGCTGGATGCAAAAAGGAGAGATATCTATACCAAACGATTGCAGCCCCCCAAACATCTCCAGCGCCCAAGTGAGAACTGCTCTCTCCAAAGCAAAAAACACAGCATCCATGGGACCTGATGGTGTCCCCGGCTGTGTGCTCCATGAACTCAATGAGGAATTAAACCCACAGCTAGGACAGCTGTTTAATCAAAGTCTTACCTCTGGATCATGCAGGAGTGGCACTGCAACTGTGGTACCACTTCACAAAGGCGGTGCCCACCGACCCTGAAATTACCGCCCATTAGCTTGACAAGCCTTATCTGCAAAGCCATGGAGGATCATAATGGACCTCATAAATAAAGACATAGGGAATTTGCAGACTTTGGATCCAACCCAGTTTGGCTTTGTCAAGGCAGATCATGCCTTTTAAACTTGGTTGACTTTTAAACAGTCACCAAAGCCATTGATGAGGAAAGGCAGTCCATACAGCCTACCTCGATCTGGCTAAGGCCTTCGATACAATACCCCATTCGGTATCATTGAAAAACTCATCAGCTTAAATGTCAACCCATACATCACAAGATGGGTTGCAAACTGGCTGAGTGACAGAACCCACAGGGTCAGAGCTGCTGGCGCCATGTCAGACTCAAAGCCTGTCACAAGTGGTGTCCCACAGGGCTCAGTCCTGGGCCCACTCTTGTTTGGCATCTACTTTTCCGAAGTACAAGCAAACACAGGAGGGTTATAGCTGACAAAGTTTGCAGATGACTGCAAACTGCCATAGTAGAAAACACATCTGACACAGATATCCTTCAGAAGGGTCTCACAGAAGCGGATAACTGGTGCCAGAGCCACGGCCTAAAGTTAAATGCCAAAAAATGCATAGTCATACTTCGGGAAAAACAAGGTTACCCCTAGCTACCAAATAGGTGGCAATCCACTGAGCACAGAAGAAGTTATCAGGGACCTGGGGACCCAGGTTGATAGTAGTCTGTCATTCGACACCCATGTAGCTAAAGTAGTTAGGAAGACCTTCTACATTTCCCACCTTATCATGAAGGGATTCTCATCTAGATCAAGGGAGGTCATAGTCTCCTTTACTCATCACTCATCAGACCAATGATTGAGTACAATGCCCCATTCGGAATGTATCTGACCCGACACTTGCAGCAGCTGGAGAGGCCACAAAGTTCCTCACCAAAAGGATAAAGGGTCTCAAAAATCTGTCCTATGCTGCCCGACTGAAGAACTCCAGCTCTATTCAGTACACGCTTACCGCTCAGAGGTGACCTTTGCCTAACATACAAGGCCATGTCAAACCCAGATTTGATGAATATGCTTCACCTCAAAAATCTAGATCCATCAGAGCCACAAGGCGGAGACTTAAACCTTGACACGGCTATTAATAGGGCGTGCTGGAGGATAGATTCATCACCCAAAGACTCCTATGCTGTGGAACAAAATCCCGGTACATGTGAGGCAGAGCACCTCGCTGGCCTTGTTCAAGAGAAATCTTGACCAATGGATGGGAGATCGCAGATATACCCCAGGGATTACCTCAGTGTCACTGCTCGACAGAGGCACAGAAAAATAATGGGTATAGTTCCCCATACTAAAGGGGTGGCCTAAGCCACAAAACGATGGGCTAGGCTTGTAAATGCCCTCGGGCAGATAGCCTAGTATGAACCTATGAACCTATGAACCTATATGTTTTTCAAAACATTGGGGTTGTATATATCTGACATGGCTTAGTGGTAAGTCATTTTGTCTATAGTGCCCAGGTTCCTGGGTTTGAGCCTTGTAGAGGCTGTTTATTTTGTTGCTGGGTAGAACACTGGCTGTTTAATACAGAGTGATTAGGGCACTTTAAAGCAGTTGTAAGCGGGTTTGCGTGGGTTTGCATGGAGGTAAACATTGCTAACTTCCTGTTACAGTTTCTTATACTCAGCTTCTAAATTGCTTAACCTGTGTAGGCATTGCTTACCCCCACGCAAACAGGCTTAAACCCGCTTACTGCTGATTAAAAGTGATTACTCCTGCTTACCCCTGCACTAATTTCTTTAAAAGCAAAGAAAAAGGGGTTGATAGGAAAGTGGTGAAAAAAGAGGGGCACGAAGAGGGAAAGACAGTAGGGGAAAATAGCCAGGGCTGTGCAGGAAGGGTGTAGGGAAGGTCCATATCTGGATTTGGACACTCAAATCCCTGGGAAGAGGTGAGGACAACAAAAATAAGTTGTGATGCCAATTAGACTAGATTACATGTGTCCAGTGGACATGTGCGCGAAATGGACAGCTATGTATTGGGTGAATTTTTTTTTGTGGGAACAGATTGCCCTTTTCTTTTTTTTTTAGGTGAGAGTGGGATGTTGGGGAGGGGTTGTAGCTATATTGGGGAGGTAGGTTAACAGACAAGACAGACAAGACACATACAGGGGAGGTAAATGACACATGTGGCAGGTAAACACCTTGATGGGGAGGGATGTTGGGATATCGGAAGCCCACAAGCTCCCTAGTGGTAACAGTGGGACTGAGGTCCCCACCCATGGGCAGTCACCACTGCACCTTCACAGCCCTGAAGGTGGCTGTGCTGGAGGCTGAGTTGCAGAGCCAGGCCAACTCTCTAATCACAACATGCGGCCCTCGAGCTGGCATAGAAGATCACAAAACTGCTGGTCGATCTGTCGATGCACCACATCCCCGACCTGGCAATGGGTGACAGGTGCCTGTCCGTGCCCACTCCCGGGGGGACTGGGCCCCATCCCCTGAAGCGGCTCCACCTGAAAATGGTGCAAAACCAATGGACAGGGTGGTCCCGGGTTGGGCCTCAGACATTCTGGTGCCTGGTGCCACGGCCAGCTGTGGTGGGACAGGTGGGTCCACTGGGACCGGCCTTCCTAAGTATGCTGCAGTGTTTAGATTTCATCATCATATGTGGGTTAGTAATAGTCAGCACATTCCAAGGTTAGATATAACAGCATGCATAGATATTCCCATTAACCCAGACACCAGATACGGAACAGCTGCCTGGCAAATAGAACACATGCATATATGGGACCACAGTGATAATAAGAACAGCATGCAGGTACATTGATGGCACCATGCCACCAATGTTGGAATAAATCAATATAGCACATGCATAGGAACCATTAAAATATTTATCAAACAATTGGACATTATCAGACCCATTACATACCATTTGGGGTGGGTATGTTGATTATTGTTGGAGATATGGTGGGGGGCGAGAAAGTTGTCAATTAACAACTAGTACATTCCTGTAGTCCACATTACTTTCCTAGTCAGTGCTGTTATATGTACCTTACAAGTCTTCCTACACTACCATATAGCCTTAGTTTGGACAGTGATATGGCTGTCATCATCGTTACACATGAACCAATTTTACCTGCAGTATACACCTTTTACCTGGTATACCTGTGGAGGGTCTGTTTATTAACACTAACTAACTGTTTCTACACATACTCCCGGATTCTGAGTTGATGTTTTGCACATAGCTATCCAACTCATTCTGCACAGACTCTGGCGATGTGTTGACCACATGCTGGTTTGCTGGAACATATCTAGAATAATGCCCTCTTCCACCTTTAGTGCCCTGACACACACATATACATGCTTTCCTACACAGTTATATTATGTAGCACAGTGTGGGTGACAGTGTCCAGTGATACTTTATTATTCAGAGAAACTGCAACACTCACAATTCCCTACAATAACAGAGTGAACAGTACCAATACAGCTTATAATGGTCTGTATTCCTCAGCACAGTGTTCGTATCCAACGTACCTGTGGGAGCAGTGTTTGATAGCACTACCTGACTGTTGCCACACAAAGTTCTGGATTACACATCAGTATTATGCACATACATCTTATTCTGTTAATGTACAGACTCTGGTCACAGCTTGGGAACATGGGAGTGTAGATAGGATATACTTGAAATATTACTCTCCTAACTGTTTCAGGGGTTGCTACAGTGACAGGTGTGTTCTCATAGACGTTTGACAATCACTTCTATTCCCTGTTTGCTGGATAAACATCTGGGATCATCACACAGACTTACCAAGGGGCAGGGGGACAGGCAGCAGATATGGGTACATATAATGAACATTCTGGCCTCATCTGTACAGTTGTGGGGTATGAATCTGTATGCAGCCTAATTCCACTCCCAGGATTCAGACCATGGCTGTGTCTACTACAACTTAAACACTGTCCATCACAGTTGTGTCTGCTATATTGATATTGCTGCATATCTCCAATCTGCTTTCTGTCTTATTAACCCCTGTGATTTTGCATTCTGACCTTGTATTACAACACTCTTATACAGATTTCCTAGGCAGTTTTATGTTGTAGGACAGCGTGGGCGACAGTAATGTGTAATACCTCATTATTCAAAGCAACTGCATATCATTCTTGTATTTCTGGGCACAGTGTTAGTATCTGAGAGACCTGTGGGAGGAATGTTTATTAGCACTACCTGAATGTTCCCACACACAGTACCAGATTCCACATTACTATTCTGCACATACATCTCACTCTGTTACTGACCACAGCTTGACAAGTTGGGGTGTAATGGGACATACATGGCTTATTACTCGCATAAGGTTTTGGGGAGTTGCTAGTGTGCCAGCTTTGTTCTCATATATGTTTGTCAATCAGTTGTATTTCTTGTTTGTTGCCTATACATCTGGGATCATCCCACTGATTTCCCAGGGGGAAAGGTTTATAGGCAACAGATGGGCCACTTTATTGGAGATTCTGGACTTATTAGTACAGTTGTGGGGTATGATTCTGTATGCAGACTACTACCACTGGAAGGATTTGAACCGCAGCTGTGTGTGCTAAAAACACAACACTTTATATCTCAGCTGCATGTGCTATTCAGTCTTTGTTGTTTGCATTTTCCCTGTTTACTGTCTATGTGTCTCTCAGTTGTACTAAATGGCCTCTGGAGATTACACCTGTCATATACAGGCATTCCTACACATTCAATTTATGGTGCACAGTGTGGGTAACAGAGTGTTTACTACAACAGTACTATTACATGATTGCAAATCTACAGTACCATATAATACCAGAATATATACATGCAGTCCAACAGTTAGACCTGTTTTATCAGGCTATTACAATTGTATTGACATACTTCATATTCTCTCGTGTATGCAGTACTTGCCTTGAACAATACAGGTTTTATACAGGCAATTCATTTACTACTACTTTTAGTTTTATTTCCTATGACAGTAAATGCGTGAGTATTACTGACCTGCCTCTCATCTCAACCTCACCAGGTGACTGATGTGGGCCTCCTGGTTTGCTGCCGCTCCATTGCAGCTGTAGGGGATATAAGGGGAATATTTAGTGATACATATCCATGATACACCTGAGTTGGCAATTATTACACACATACTGGGGTGATACACATGACTGGAACATCCCTTGCCACTCTAGCCTCTTGGAGGCACTCCTCCAAGAGGTCCCCCTTACACCGCTTCAGGTCGGCATAGTAGTGCCTGACCTGCTCACCAGTTCGGGGCATGCCAGTGGCACTGATGATGTCACGGGTGAGACAGTCCCAGGCCTCTGCCTTATATTGGGAGCCCTGGTACTGGCCCTGCACCAGTCACTGATCATGGTCTTTGACAAGGAGTCCTACCATGACCTTGGACTCCTGGATGCACCAGCGCTGCACCCATAAGAGTACACCTTCACCCCTTACTGCCATAGTGCCTGCAAGGGGTAGCTACAACCAGTTATGAGATGTATTCCCGCCTCTTTTGTTTAAGTATGGTGATTTCCTGCACTGTTCCGTGATTGGCCAGTTTTGAAAAGGCTAAGCTATGGACAAACCTGCTTACCTATGGTTGGCATTGTTTAAAGGGGTATACCACTGGGCACAATGAGTTCACTTCCCTACACATTGCTTACACCTCCTAAGCTGCCCTGTGCAATGCTTAGCATTGCTTGCATTAGACTTTGCATTATAATTCCTTTTTGGCATTGAGCTATTATTCATTACACCTTATATGTATGCCTGGTATCCATGATTAATGTATATGTACACTCTATGGGGTCCTTGTATTTTATTGGGGACTTCAACACTCTATTATAATTACACCTCACTTCTGGGATAACTGCTGTTCTCCAGTTCACATATTTATGTTATGTAGTGGGTTATGGAACATATGACTGTATCCCGATTCCTTTCACAGGTTCAGTTTTGTTTTACTATGGTGTGGGCTTGTTTGCTGATACCTCATTCTTCAATACTTCTGTGATGGCTTGGTGGTTAACTACTGTGACTATGGTGTGTAGAGTCCTGGGTTTACGACCTCCATTGTTGTTTATTTTGTTGATGGGAAGAACAAGGGCCATTGGATACAGAGTGATTAAGGCACTTTTGAGCATGTGTAAGTAGGTTTGGGTGACGGTAAGCACTGCTAACCTGCCGTTGCATCAGCTTACAGAGAGTTAGCTTTACAATTCCTTAACCAGTGTAGGCATTGCTTACCGCCATGCAAATGGGCTTAAGCCCACTTACTAGTGATTAAATATGCTTACTACTGCTTATTTGTGCTTAAACCTGCTTACTAGTGCCTTATTCATTATGACACTGACACCTCACATGTGCATTTACTGTAGCACTCCATTTCATGAAAATATATTATTTAGTGGGTCATGCAACATAAATATTACTCATAATGTGCTTTGCCATGGAAAATGGAATGTCTGCTTGTAAAGTGAATGCTCTGCCCACTACACTGTGCTATACTGCTTCATTTGCATATATCTTCCTTGTTATCCTCTTCAGCCATTTAAGCTGTATTAACCATAGTTAAGCGATGGGCACACCCACGCACCTATGGTTAGCTTTAATCGGACTTAAAAAAAATGGGGGGTCTTCATTTTATTGATATGTACTGTTGCTGTTGTACACAAGGGGGACTATTGGTGGGGATATGTGGTCACCTATGAGTGGTCTCGTTCATTTCATACCCCTTTCTGCTGTTCTTCATTGTGGGGGGTGCGTATATTCTGAGAGCTCTACTCTCAGATGCACCCCCTGCACTCTCACATGCTCCATGTAAGCCTAGGAGCTCAGGCAGCATGCCTCATTACTATACATGGCATGCTGCCATCCTGCTCCTAAATGGCCACCTCCATGCAGGACTAAGCTAGTCCTGCATGAAGGACTAGTAAATCCAGGGGAAAGTTTGGTACATTATTAGAGTTTCCTCTTTGTGCAAAGGAACGATGCAGGACATTTTTCCATAAGATAGGAATAGAAGATTCTAAAATAGATCTATTAATGAGCATTCTAATAGGAAAGGCTATGGCCTCTGCAGCTAGTCTCAGCTACTCAATGGGGAGGTTAACTGAAGAGGTAGAGCAAGGTTTATGTTTGTCTAAAAGTTTTAAAGATTTTTTTTTTACAAAGGAAGTAGGGACAAGTTCAGGAATGAGTGTTGAATGTGAAGGCTTGGTTGGACTCAAGTAGGGTAGTAATAGGATGAGAGCTGCTCACAGTGTTAGAAGAAAGAAAATTCATAGACATGGGGTTAAAAGTGTTTAGGGGAAGATCAGGTTGTGTAGAGATTAAGAATACGTTGGCAATATTGCTGATGTGTTGAATATGCTTGCTATTTTTAGAAAGGGAGGTTTTGAGAGATGGGCTTGGGTCTTTTTTGTTCATGAGTTGAGTGAAGAGTTTACAAAAGACAATAATTTGTTTGGTTATTTTTATGATTATTTTGTAGGAGTGAGTAAAATTTGTTTTTTGTCATTATTTTTTTTTTACTAAGGTAGAGAGTTGCCTGAAAAGTTGCAGGTTTGAGTATATTTTTTGCTTTAGCAAATCTTTCTATGCCTTGTCCCTCTCTTTCATGGGGTATTTATTTTGCATTGAAAGCTATGGAGAATGATTGGCTTTGACTAGATTTGTATGGAGAGGAGCTAAGCTACTGAGGATGTTAAAGTGGTGGTAAAGTTGTTTACAGCTTTATTTAGAAGGAGAGTTACAATGTCGACCAAACCATGGTATTTAGTGAATATAAGAATGATTCTTGGTTAAATTTTGATAGATTGAAGGTTGTTTTATAATTATAGTATTTGGACAAATGAGTAATAGTTCTAAGGGCATATGCAGGTAAGTGGTTGATTAGGTCATCTGGAAGTGTAATAGCAATGGCGAAGTTGCTAGGATTGGAAACTAGTATCCAATTAGGGATGGAGTGATGATCATTAGTTTTATTATATCTGGTGGGTGTATTGGTAAGTTGAGTGAATCTAGGAAGGCTTGTACTAGAAGCTAGGAAGTCAGAAGTTAAGTTATACCAGCTGATGTTATCATCACCAGGAATGATATTTCATTCATAATTCTATTGGATAAACAGGATAGTATTTTTTCAAGTATAAGAATGTTGTTTCCAGGTGGGATTTATTTGTTTATTTATTCAATTTCACATTTGTTTATAACAGGAAATTCTGACTGGGCATGTACCTATTTTCAGCGAAGGCCCAGGGACAAAAGCTCCAAAAGCATTTCAACAAGGTTACAATTTTTACATAGAAAATTCAGATGCTATCAAGTAAACAAAGTTACAATATTACATTGAACTGAATATATAGTCTCTCTTTCAATAGAAGACAGATGGAAGGTTAGAAAAAGGGTAAGATATGAGGGCTGGTCGGATGCATCAGGAGAAATTAATATTACATAGCAGCTATGAAAGTTGAAGAGAGAATTAAGTTGGCATAGGGCATTGCCATATCCAGTTGTTGGATAAATGTTCTTTCAGCTGAGATTTGAAGGCAGTACAATGGCGTATAAGTCTCACATATTCAGGAATAGTATTGCAGGTTTTTGAAACACAGTGTGAATACAGACTAACTCACTAACACCATATGACCTGTGAGGTTTATATATAGATAGTAGATACTTATGAGAGGAACATAAGTTGCTGACTGGAGTATAATATTGACGTAATATCAAGGTTGTTTGTGAAAAGGAGGTGTTATACAATATTTTGTGTTTTAATACAAGTTGATGAAAAATCAGCAGGTGGGGGAGTTCAAACCAATGTAAGGCTTTGGATGTAGAGTAGTGGCGAGTACTGAGGGATGACCATTGGCAAACTTAACTATTTTATTGTAGCATTAGTTGAGTTTTGCTTTTATGGAACAGTGAAGATTAGTTAGGATAGGGGGGTATATAGAAGTGATGGAAAAAGATAAGTGGTGTCAAGAGTTACATTAGTGGAAGATTTGAGGAATCTTTTAACCCTATATAACATACTCAGTTTTTGATTATTCTTTTTTATGCTGTTATTGATATGCAGATCAAACTTGAGGTTGTTGTCAATTTTAACAGCTTAGTGTCAGAGATAACAGCATTTGGATGTATAGAACTATAATACTTACAGTGTATACATTGTATACATTGTATTATTGTACTAAATCTAAGGAAGAAGCTGAGTATTTCAGCAATGGTGAATTTTGGTATGCTATTTAAGTATGCAGTGAGAGTATATGAGTTAGAGTAGACTAAGTATATTCTACCAACTTTCTTTTGAACCCTATCTGCTTAATTATATTGTAACTGGGGGAAGAATTTCTGAGTCCTTTATGTTAGGTTTTAGCCAGGTTTCTGTAGCTGATAAGAAATCTGGGGTATAATGAGCTATTCGGGCATGAAGGAGTGTAATTTTGTTGCAAATACCACAAAGGTATTTCCTCTCTGGAAGCACTCCTCTCCCTGGAAGATGTTGATATCTATACAGTCACAGAAGCCTGGCTCAAGGCCATAGAAAGTGCCCTGAGCTTGCAAGGCTACAATGCCCTCCACGCTTTCTGACCACAAATTGTAGCCTGAGAACCCAAGGAAGTGGAGTATCTATCCTCATTAAAGATAATTATACGTACAGACTGGTTAAACAAGAAAATAAGAAAACTCTGAAAGAAGAAAATAAAAACTTGCAAAAACTTAAGGCAGGGAATCCAAGGTCAAGACGTAATTTCAAATTCACTTTAATAAAAAATAAATGCTTTTGTTTCGTCAATGCAAAAACTTCTTCAGACATCTAAAACAAGGTTCAAAAGTCCATTTAAATCCCTTTAAAAATGACATGATCAATTTTAGCCAGTGAAATTCCTCCAAAGTACACACTCTCAAAAAATATGCAGTCTTTAAAATCAATGAGATTTACCTATCAGTACGATGAGAAACAAATGGATTTTTTTGGATATTTTTCTTAAAAGAAGTGGAGACAAGGGAGAAATTTTAACATCTACCATCCATAGAAAGGATACCTATTCCAACATGCTTCTGCATTACAGTAGTTGTCATCCCCCCATCAAAAATGTAGTGTTGTCAAGGGGCAAATGGTCAGGCTTAGTAGATTGGTTAGTGAAGAAGACTTTAGGAAAGAAATGTAGAAGTTAATAGGAATGCTTAAAAACAGGGGTTACCCGGTTAAATTATTGTTAAAAATTAGACGTGAAATTTTGGAAAAAAGGAATACATCGTTTGTTCCAACAATTAAAGTTGAGAAGAGTTCAACTCAAGACATAGTTGAGAGTTCCTTTGGGAATGATGTTATGGTTATACAATACAATGAAGATGCACCTCATTTGGTAAATATTATATTAAAAACTTGGGACCGTAGTTTTGATATTAAGTTGAAAAATACACTTGTATCAAAACCTAAAATAGGTTATAGTAGGGGAAGGAAGTTAATAAATATCTTTGAGTTTAATGAGAACTATACAAACAAATATTATAAATCCAAAATGTTCAAGTGTGGAGCTTGTAAAGCTTGTAGGTTTATTAATGAAGGTCCCTTACAATAGAAGGGTATGAGAAAACTTTGCGATGCCCAGGGCGTTGTAACTGTAATACCACAAAAGTGATTTATGTGGCAACTTGTGCAACATGTGCCGGATTTTACATGGGGAAACCATCAGAAGAGTGAGGGACAGATTTATGGAATATGTGAGGGACATAAAGAATAAAAGACTGGTAGTGCATTGTATTTGCGCAGCACTTTATGTAAGAACTTTAAAAGTTTTTTATTCTTTGTAATAGATAAGGCTGATCACAAAGAAAGCAGGGGGAATGTTGATTTAGAGGTGGCAGTGAGGGAAACTAAATGTCAATTTAGGCTTAATGCAAAATATGAGCCAGGTCTTAATGATGGAATCTCAATAGCTCCCATACTTATTATTTATTTATTTATTTATTTATTTTACATTTGTTAACCGGGTTAGTCCAGCTGAGCATTAGCTCGTTTTCAGTGGAGACCCGAGGAGAAAAGCTCCGCAATCAATATTAACATTTTCCATAAAGTCAGCAAGAAAATTGCACTGGTAGCTAAAACAATTAGAGAAATAACATTTTACAATAAAATTTTACAGAAAACATTTCAGTACAAATGTTAGAAATCAAACTGCAAAAAGCATTTACAACAAATCATATAGAAAACCAGTAGAGTACAATATCAGAATTTTTACAACAAAACCTTAGGTACAATGTCAATGAGGGAAAACAGTGTTCATTATTTCTAAGTAGTTATATACAGTACAGGTATAGATGGAGTAGTAAGGTAATATAGAGGTACAGATGGAGTAGTAAGGTAATGTAGAGGTTAAGCAATGAGACAGAGAGGTAGATGGATATTAAGACAGACAGTGGAAGAGAAAGGAGGGATGAGAGACAAGCTAGGGTTAGGTAGTTTCAGGGAGGATGACTTTGATGGCAGGACCATTTATTTATTAGATATTCCCGAGTGGCTAGTTTGAAATGTTTTGTTTGGTTAAGGGACCTAATTTCTAGGAGTAGTTGGTTCCAAGTTGTAGCAGGGTTATAGTTATAAAGTAAACACCCTGATTTGGTTTTGGGTTTATAGATCTATAGGATGTCTTGGTCTGAGCTAAGTAATGTCCTGGTTGGGGAATATTTAGTTATAACTGATTGAAGGCTAGGGCAGAAAGATGGTAGATAGAGGATGGAATAGATAATTAACAGTTGCTGTAGTAGCAGCAAATGAGGGAATTCAAGCCATTGCAACTGTTTAAGAGATAGTCAATGGTGTGATTTCTAGATTTGGTTTGCAGCAAATCTGGCAACTTTATTATACGTAGTTTCAAGTCTGGTTATGACTGTGGTGTTAAGATTTCTGTATAACTGAGAGCTATAAAGGAGGGTGGGAAGAAGAAATGCATGGGAGAGAGTTATTCTGGCTGAGTTGGTTAAATGTCTTTTGTTTCAATAAAGGAGTCAGAGTTTCTGGTGAGTCTTTTTGATAGAGGTGGTGATTTGGAGATCAAATTTAAGCTGATCATCTATTATGACTCCTAGCAGTTTAGTGCTAGGGTCAGAGGTAATGACAGTGTTATTGCTAGATAGGATGGAAAATGGTGTTTTGAGATTGATGAGGTTTTTTTGGGAGGACGAGTAGGAGCTTAGTTTTCTTAGGGTTGAGAATTTATTTGTTCTTATAAAGCCATGTCTATATGGTGTTGAATGATGCTTGGGTATTAGAGTGAAGGTCAGATGGATTGTCAGTAATGATGATGACTGTAGAATCATTAGCATACTGTACATGTGTGTAGTTGGGACAAGAAGTGTAAAGTAGTTTGGTGAAAATATTGAAGAGCAGTGGCCCCAGTATGGATCCTTGAGGGACACCCATTGGGATGCTTGGGGGGAGGGGTAGAGCAGAGTGCCATTTAACAGCTTGATGGCAGTTAGAGAAGTAGCTGGAAAATCAGGATATGGTGGGAGGAGAGAAACTTAGGTGAGAGAGTTTGTCTAGGAGGAGGGGATGGGAGACAGTGTCAAAGGCTTTGGACAGGTCAAGGAACAGACATGAGACTAGTTTATTATTGTCACGGGCCAGTGATACAGTATTAATGAAGGATATTAGTGCAGTTGTAGTGCTGTGTTTAGGATGAAATCCATGTTGTGTGGGTTAGAAGGTTCTGTTGGAGAAGGTATTGCATTATCTGCTTGTGAATGCATTTCTCAAGAATCTCAAGAACTTAAACAAAGGGCTTTGATGATTTAAATGTACTTAGTATAAGTTTGCAGCCTTTCATTATTCATTCTTTTGCTTATTCATTTATTTCTTCTTCGTTCATTTTTTATTGATTTTTTTATTCATTCATTGTTATATTGTTCACACAAGAGTTTTGTATTTTATAATTACTGTGGTGACTGGATGTCATATATTTTTTTTAACTACAGTGATTAAATTGTGGTAATTAATCAATCAACAGGAAATCATACTAGAGAATTGTAATAAAAAAGAAGAGGTTTTATTTATGTTATTCATTTATTTATTTTAGTTTGATGACCGGGGAAGTCCACTGGGCCGAGAAGAGCCCGTTGTCAGTGGAGGCCCGGGGAGAAAAGCTCCAATTAACATACAATACAATATATAAATTCATAGACAATAATAATTATGAATGACAAGCATGGTATATACAATATAAACAGAGTTATATGCAAAGATAAAGGGTGAACATATTAATTACACTTGAATATGGAGTAGTTGTAGTGTCAGTGGATAAAACATTATGCATTCAGTCTGTAGTTCACTGAACATTTGAATTACAAAATTTCAGAAGTGTAATGAAACAGAGGAAGAATTAGAATAAGTGTGTCTAGTAGACAGTAGGCAAAGACATATGAAGGAGTCAATCTGTTACAGACTGCCTGTAAGAATGCTTCAGACTTGCAATAAGGCTAGTTCTTTACAGAAGGGTGGTAGTGCCCATTTACAGAGTACAACAGTCTATGAAGGCATAATATGGAAAGAGCATAAAAGGAAGAAAAGAAATTCGTAGTTTAGAGGTAGAGTTAGTGGTTAAGCAGGGTGGAAGGTAGCAGGTGGTGAGACTAGAAAGGGCTGATGAATGGATGGTAGGGGAACTCAAGTAGAAGAAGAGCAGGAGCATATCCTGTTTGAGGATAGGTAGGAGTACAGGAGGGATTAGAAGTTGTTGTGGTTAGGGTATTACAAAGGGATGGGGGAGAGAGTTGCATAGTTTGGCTACAGAGTATGATAACAGAAGTTGACCAGGGGGGCGGGACAGTATGTGGATTTGTTGGATGTTTTGATTTTCTGATCAAAGTGAGCGGTTAGATATGTAGGGGGTTAAGGAGAAGGAGAGAGTTGGGCAGCAGGATGGTTTGATTATGAGTTTAGGGGTGGTAGTGAGCTTAATGAAAGTTCAGGTAGTTAGGAAGTTCTAGCCAGTGTAGAGATTGGAGGGAGTTGCAGTGGTGGGATGAGTTTATGGAGTTGGTGGCGAATTTGCAGATTTTATTGTAGCAGGAGTCCAGTTTGGATTGTAAGCCAAGTCGGAGGTTGGTGAGTAGGTAGGGCGCCATATATTAAAGGGGGGAGAAGGTAGGTGGAGGCTAAAGTCTTTATGGTAGAGGGAGACAGGTAGTGGTTGTCAGTATAGGTATCCTAGTTTTTGGTTGGGTTTTTTCGTGGCAGTTTGAATATGGATGTTAAATCATAGATGTTCATCAATGATGAAACCAAGGAGTTTGGTGTGTGGTATAGTCTCAGTGGGGGTGTTATTTTGACTAATTATCGAAAAGAAGGTGCTATCAATTGTTGCGTGTCTGGAGGGGGTAAAGATCATTAGTTTTGTTTTGTTTGCATTCAGGGCAAGATGGTTGTTCTGCATCCAATTTTCTGCTTCAGTGAAAGCAATTTGGGTCTTTAGTTGCAGGTTGGATGGGGAGTCAGCAGTTTAGATAATAACAGAGTCATCTACACACTGGATCAGGGAGGACTCGGCGATGGATTGGTGAAAGGTATTAATAAATATGTTGAAGAGTGCTTTGTGCTTTGACTCTGATGAAGCCCTAATAGATTCTGGGTGAAAACACTTAGTCATTGTGTGTACATTCAAAAAAGTGTATTGCCAATTTACCACTGGTGTGGTCTGTTTTGTATTATTTTATTAGTCATTTTGCTTTTAGCCTTGTATAATGATATATTGATCACCATCAATGTTAAGAACCATTACACGGTGATTCCGCACAAGTTGAGGGTCTTGTGGTTTGTAGATTATTTGAGCAAAAAAGGTTTGAGGTAGGATCAAATCAATTTGTACAAAAAACTTATGGAAATGATTCTCAAAAACAATTTTGTCTGGTTCAATGGCATTTATTATTTACAGAGGGGAGGGGATGGCTATGGGGTCTCCAGTGGATCCCTTTTTGCCAATATAGTAATGCTGGAATGGAAACACTAATATGTTCATGATTGTCCATACCAAGAATACTTCAGACCTTACCAATGTTACTTGGATGATATTTTTATTGTCTGGAATGGGAACGAGTTAGATATTGGTGGCTTTATTGACTACATCAATAATACAACTGCTTTTTTAACTTTCACACATATCTACAGTGATACTACTTTCCCTTCTTTGGACATTCCGTTGGTTAAGGATAGTATTAATAATCAATAGTTATCCCATATACATAGGAAGTAACATATTCTAACACTCTATTGCATTTTTTCAGTTCTCATCCATATTTGCAGAAAAAAGTGGTGGTGAAAGGGCAGCTGGTTCATGCTAACTGCATGACAACCCTAGATCAGCAATTTGTGGAAGAATGTGGAATGATGAAGACTATGTTTCCTAATAAGGGTTATCCTGAATTACTTACTGATGAGATGGTACAGGAGGTCACCCATAAAAGGAATTCAGGACATTTCATACCATTGCTTAATGGCATGGCACAGAATTGTAGGGGTATGGACTAGGAAGTAAAGTCAAATACTCCATTTTCCACTTCTCTCACTATTACATTTAGTTTGGATAGTGCCACCATTAGGACTATACTTAAAAAGAACTGGGTCTTATTAAGAGAAGAGAAATTACTTAGGGATAAAATGGTGAAACACCTTCTGTAGTTTATATAAGGGGACACACTCTTAAACATATTTTTGAGGACAGACATTATACAATGAGAAAGAATATGGGCATGTTTAGATATGGCAGGTGTATATACTGAAAATACATACCTACAGGTGATAGACTTTTTAGCAAAGGTAAATAGTTTAAGATGTCTCACAGGGTGGATTGTGAAAGTAAGGCAACTATTTATGTTTATGAGGTGTAATTGACTTTGAAGCTCCAGTTTCCACAAATGGCATTAACGGCTGTACTAAAGTATACACTGATGCCTTGTATAAACATCTACACAAATGTATAGACACAGACATAATAGAAATCACTATACAGTGCGGAATGGGAACATTACCATTCTCTTCATTGTATCGCGATCTCAGAGTTAGTATATTTAAGTTGCAGGGGGTGTGGGGGTTGCAGGGGGGCTTGCACCCCTGCAAAAACATGCCCCGGATTGACTAATCTTCCGTGTAAGATCAGATTAGTCTTACATGGAAGCGCCAGTCTAAGAGTATGATGGCAGCGCACCATGCATATTAATGAGGGCATGCTGCCTCAACTCTAAAGCTTACACGGAGCGTGAACGAGTGTAGGGGGCGTGTCGGACTGCCAAGCAGTCCAAAAATCTATGCCCCTGCAATGAAGAAATGCTGCAATTTCGAGTTACATGACTGAGTCCACTCACATGTGCACAATCTAACACTACACTCCCCCATATGTTAAACTGACAAAATTAAAAATAAAAAGAATTTTTTTTCTTCCGATATAGCTGCCTGTATTTGCATGGGTTTGTGTGGGTTTGGCCATTGCTTAGCTACAGTGAGCAGCTTAGACACCAGAAGAGGATAATGAGAAAAATATATGCAAATTAAACAAAATAGTGATAGTGTAGTGGTTAGAGCCTTCGCACAAAGAGGAGGCATTCCTGGTTCAAGCCCCACTACTGCACGTTCCATTTTCTGTGGAAAATCTGTATACAAAAATATTTCCTGACATTTTTTATGTATACGTTTTGTAAAAAGCATTGAAATGTTAAATGTAGTAGTGAACGAATTATACATACATATATATATATATATATATATATATATATATATATGAAGGTGAAATGGTTATGCATTCTGAGGCATGAATTCCTTATATTAAGCAAGATAAAGCACTGCTAAGCACATTTTACCATTATTGAGCATATTTAAATACAATTGCGCATAGCTGCGCACCGTGCTAACCAGCGCAAATGAAACGTATTTGCTCATAGCTGCACATTGCGCTAACCAGTGCAACATCAGGTAATGTCGGTTAACGTCGAGCAATGTAGAGTAACGTTGAGCAACACTGGGCAAAGTCGGTTAAACATGCTCACACCTGCTTTACTGTACCTTAACCAGTCAGGTCTGGCCAGCAGGAAAATTAAAAGCAGTGACAGGGCTCAAACTCAGGATACTGTGCACTATAGTCACAGTACAAAAATAAGCCATGACAGCATTTCATAAACATGCACTTTCAACAGACACATATCTATCAAAGGAATTTTAAACATTGCCAACATCAGCTAAGCAGGTGTGCCTACAGCTGAGTTTTTCCAAAACTGGCCAATCACAAATAAGTGCAGGAAATGAGGCATATTTAAGCTCCACAGGTGGGAATATTTGCTATAACTGCTTGTAGCTTCCTTCTGCAGTCAGCATGGCCGGAGTTGGAGAAGGCACTCGATTTAGAGTGCAACGTTGGGGCATCCAGGAGTCCAAAGTAATGGTTTGTCTCCTTTTCCACAATCATGAGGAAAGACTCCTGTGGGGCCAGTACCAGGGTACGCAATATAAAATGGAGGCCTGGAACAGTCTTGCCCGTGATCTCACCAGTTCCACTGGTGGTCCTGGGACTGGTGAGCAGGTCAGGCCCCATTATTCTGGCAACGTAGGGAGGATCAACTGGACCAGTGGATCCAGGAATCCCGTACAATGCCTAGTGCCCCAGTACTGAGTAAGTAGCCATTGCATTAAGTAGTTAAGAATTGCTATGTTTGTCTATACTATGGATAGGTATGTCTCAATATCACTGCATTTACTTCACAGCTGCAGGTGGCTGGGCTATGAACCAGCAAGCCCATGAGGATAGGCTGCAAAGGCTGCATCATCAGGCAGGTTAGTAATTATTCTACATGTAGTGTTATATAAAATAAATGAGAGAGCCTTCAAAAAGTCTTTTAACCCAATAAATAAAGTTGTAATAATCCTTTAATAAATGTATGATTCATGGAGTGCGTCTGTGTCATTTTCTTTGATATGTTGTTGTACTGTTGCATTCTACAAATAGTAGTGTTGTATTAAGCAGTGACAACCCACACTTGGGTAGGCCCATATAACGTGGACGAAGGGAGTGCCAGTAGCTTGTATGCATATGTACAGCCCTCAACTGTTGGTTCATGAACAGCATGTACAGGTTAATCTGGCACATGAGTAGCTTGGTATTGTGTTCCCTAGAAATGTCAGTGTGCTGCCAGAAATGTAGGGAGCTGTTAACATATAACTGATACTTTCACCTGAACATATCTAGATAATTATATGAAAGTAGATCTGTCAGTATACCATCTTAGCAGTAGTGTGTGTGTGAGCAACTCTCAAAATATGTTGCAGTAACATCTGCATCTTGGACAGTTTGTATGTAAGATACAGCTCATGTATATAATGATCTAGCAAAATCCAATTGCACAATATAAGGACATTGGGTAGTGTAATACTACATGTAAGGGACATATAACTGCAGTTAATAGGAATGTAGTGAAAACTAGAAGGACATATAAGCTGTTAATTGAGATATCTTTTCCCACCCTACTGTATGTGCATAAAAAATGCAATTCCACACCTCAATCGGTACGTCTAATCTCAAAACATTTGTTGGGACATATGTCCTATTGGTTTATAAATATTTGCATTTATTTCTATGTATGTGCCCTGTTAAAATACCACAATATTGGTGGCCTGTTGCCATCAATTCAACCTGCATGTTGTTGTAATGTCCACTAATGTTCTATATATGCATGTGTTATGCTTGCTTTTCAACTGATGAAATTCTGGTGTGATGGTTTAATGGGAATACCTCTGCATGCTGTTATAACTAATTGGGAATGCTGTTGACTGTTACTAACCCATATCTTTATTAAACTCTCCAAAAATAGTTTGTACGGGAAAGCCGGTCTCAGTGGACCCACCTATCCCACCTCAGCTGGCCATGGCACCTAACACCAGCAGATCTGGTGCCCAGCCTGGGACATCCTCCTCCATTGGCCCTGTGCCACCTTCAGGTGGAAGCGCTGCAGGTGATGGGGCTCGCCCCCCCCCCATGCAAGCGTGGTCAGAGGGGCACCTATCACCCTTCGAATGGTCCGGGCTGTGGTGCATAGAGAGATTGAATTTTCTGTTGCAGAACCTCTATGCCAGCTTGAGAACTGAGTGGCACAACTCCCAGGTCAGCCTGCCCCTCCTACACAGCCCCCAGCACAACCACCCTCTGGGCCGTGAATGTGCAGTGGTGACTGCCAATGGGTGGGGACCTCAGTCCCACTGTTTCCATCTGGGGGCTCATGGGCTTGCAATTTCCAAACATCCCTCCCGTCAAAGGTGTTCACCCACCACATGTGTCATATACTGCCCCTGTATGCATCTTGTTTATCTTGTCTGCTTACCTCCCCAACCTACCTCCCCAAATATATCTAATTCTCCTACCCCACATTCCACTCTCACCTAAAAAAAAGGGCAATCTGCTCCCAAAAAAAAAAAAAAAAAAATTACGCCCCATACATAGCTGCACATTTTGCACACATGTCCACTGGACACATGAAATGTTATTTAACTGGAATTACAACATACTTTGTTGTCCTCACCCCTCTCTCAGGGGTTGAAGGGTTCATATCTACCTCCAAATTTATTGCATATGCACAACTGTTGCTGTTGAAGAAATGGGCAGCTATGGACCTTCCCTAGACCCATCCTGCACATCCTGAGCTATTTTCCATACTGTCTTTCCCTCTTTGTGCCCCTTTTTCACTACTTTCCTATCTCCCCATTTTTCTTTTCTTTCAAAGAAATTAGCACTGGGGGAGCAGGAGTAAGCACTTTTAAGCAGTAGTTAGTGGGTTTGCGCTTGTTTGCACTTGTTTGCACTTGGCTAAGCACGCAAACCCACTTACAGCTGCTTAAAAGTGCCTTAGTCACTCTGTATGTGAGGGTCCTTGTTCTGCTCAGGAGCAAAATAAAACACCTCTGTAAGTCTAGAATCCCAGACCTTGCACACACTATACAACATGAAGTACCACTATGCCATGATAGATATACAGCACATTGGTGCTTAAATAATTATATCATGCATCAGAATGAGTGAATGCAAAGGAAAATTAGGAATACCATATCACACAACTTGTTCTGTGGATGTTGACCAACAGTTGTTGTGGGATTGCATTACATGACTGTGACAAGAGAAGCAGCCATTCTAGCAGGAAATAATCTTACACCATCACTTTCAACCCCACACAGTATCACTGCAGGACAAACACTGGCATATCTGTTTAGGGCAGAGGCCATACCTCTCAACTGTCCCTAATTTTCAGGGATGTCCCCTGATTTTGATTCAAATTTTAGCTCTGTCCCTCTGAATCCCTCCTAAAACTACTGACTTTGGGCAGAAAGGTGGTGACTTACACTTAATGAATAATGACAATAATTAAGAGTTAGACACTTCTTTTACTTCAGAAAAGATGTATGAATTCATATGCTCTGATTTTCTCAATGTCTCAACCTAATGGCACACTAATATTTTAAAGGTGTCCCTGATTGTCCCTGACTTTTTCTTGACTTTTTCCTGAGTCTGTTCAAATATGTACCTGATTGGTTGATAGGTCTGGCAGAGGCAGAAACACAGAGGCATATCAGCCTTTCTGCTGTTACACACTGTGCAAATAGCTTTGGAAGGAGTTTTGGAAGCATACCCTTATGCAGGAATACAACATTGAAATAGAAATGGATGTAGCCATGTACTGGTAGCAACCAACTGTAAGAATGCCATTGCTCTATTGCTGAAAAGACATGTGGTGCACAGACAAAAAATAACAGGCTATTCTCTGAATATCATGTGGATGGTTCCACAGTTGGGAGTTACGCAGACAGACTACTTGCCTTGATAAACTAACATGTATACAACAACCCTGTAATTCCAGCAAGATAAAATCCACAAAATACTACTTACGCTCTCTGTACTTCTGCAACCCTACCCAAATGTAGAATATACCTGTGTGTGCAGGGTCTCCCAAGGATGTAGGTAAGCATACTCACTGTACTGAAATGTGTCCAATATTTCTGTGCAGCTTGTGCTAATGTCAACACTAAAAAAGCACAAACTGTTTAGAACTGAGTAAATGAATATTCACAGTATAGCAGTTCACAAACAATTCTTGTGCCAAAGGAATACATCTCTATAAATATATATAAATATAATGGCAGTTAATTGTAAAAGTTGAAAAGAAAGTACATCTTTCCATGTATGTTGGGGTAGCATTTTGAGGGGTGAGTACATTTCTACACTGACAAGTGGGTACTGGAAGCTGCAGCATTAGGTAAATCTCTGGCTACACCCCCTGGCTTCTGATGTAAGAACTATACCAACCTTCTGTCTTAAACAATGATGTCCAGACCAAACAAGGATGATCTCCATCTTGGAAAGCTGAAAGGGCCACTCCTAAATGAGTCAGCAATTTATAGTAATCGGTTGCTATGATAGTGATTACTGCAATTACTACACAGCAGGCTGCATGCAATTAGCAAATGGTGGCCACTAATTGGTGCAGAGGCCATCACATGCTCATGTGCAAATTCCTACAAAAGCAGGCTGCAATCTCTGCCAACAAGCTCAATCACTCTATTGCAGAGACTGACAGAGAGAGAGAGAGAGACAGAGACAGAGAGAGAGAAAGACAGATAAAAGGAAAAAGAAATATTACCAAATCATACAAAGGAAAGGTATGTGACACATATGTATTTACTGGCATGTAGTAGATGTTATTGAAGAATAGTCTACATAATGTGAAACATTCATATTTGGCAGCAGTACTTCTTTATGCATAGATGCTCTGCTTAACTACTGTTATGGACAATACTGTGTGTACCTGTGGGCAGTGGGACATACCTGTGAAATGTGTAGCACAGCATTAAATGTCAAAGATCTGATCCATGTTATCTGTGTTCTTTACAGTAGTGTGGCCAATGGCTGTTGGGGGGATTAGCGCTGACATTATATAAACATGGGTGTGACAGAACAACACATGCATGATAGTCATATTAAAGTGTAGCTTAGCACTGGCAAGTGCTGCAGCAGTCTAGTATGCTTATCTAGCATCTGTTGCCATATATTCCCCCCTAATGTTAGTCTGCATTCATATGTGACACCTGTTTGTGTTGCAGCAAGGCCCAACAGTTCAGCTGTGAGGTCCAGGGACTTACAACAATGTGGACCTTGTGTGTGTATGCCACACACATACGGAGAAATATATATGTGTCATATATATTCACATCTGTATATGTGCATAGAGCAGGGGACATATTGCAACTGTTTGTGAAAGGGGGAGATATATATGTTGGTGAAAGTTAGTATACGCACATTTGTATGTAGGTTTTAGTGTGTGACAAACAAGCCAGCATACCAGGTATATGACATGTGGTGGTTAAACACTGTGGGTGGTTTGTTCAATTTGCAATGTTGAATCCAGTAAGGCCTGCTAAAGCTACCTTGGCTGTGAACACCTTCAATGCATTTATCCCAAGACTGTGCAATTTTATTACATTACTGTACACCTTTCATCCTTTGTATAACTGATATTCTCACTATGAAAGGTGAAATATATAAGTGCCTACATATATATGTATATGTAGACAAATGGATGTGTATATATATATATATATATATATATATATATATATATATATATATATATATATATATATATATATATATATTTATATACTCATACACACCTACATCTGCTTGTTGCAATAGATTCTCTGTACTGTTGACTGACTGTGATGGTCAATATGTTTGTGAATACGTCAAAGATATGTATCTGTGGGATAGCTTAGTGGGAAACTGTTTATGTTATGGTATTGTGGGTCCTTGCTTTGATCCTAGCAAAAGCTGTGTATTCTGTTGCTAGGCAGAACAAGTGCTATTGCATACAGTGTGATTAAGTCCCTTGGTTATAACTAGGGTGTGTCAATGGAGTCTAAAGCACTACATCTATGATTATTGATTGGTACTCTTGTTGAATGCAAATCCTGTGTGTATTGTAGAACTACTTGAAGCTCTGGGCCTGTACAGCAAAGTATGGTGTATGTCCTCATTGCTTGCATCCACTGTTTTTTGTGGTCCCAGTATTCATCACAGATTACATTTCTCAACATTAAGGTTGTGTAAATACTGACACACAATACTGTATAGTACACACTGAAAGCTTATCTGGGTTGTCATACCTTTTTGTCCTGTAATTATGTCTGATGTGTGTGTGGGTATGTCTGTAACATGTCCTTTGACATATGTGTGGTAAAATATATAACTGCGTATCTAGCAACATTCGTAGTGTACTACAGCAGTATGTGACCTATATTCCCAATTGTGCACATATTTTAGCCACGGGTTTGGCATTAACAAGTTGTGTGGTATAATAGTAATACATTTACTGGACCTTACACTGATTGTGATGGATGATATATTTCTTTACACATCAGTTTGATGTATATCTGCTGTGGCTAGGTGATGCATAGTGTTGCTACAGTGAGCCAGGTACTCTTGTATAGTCTTATATAGTGATTTTATTTTGTTGCTTTGCAGAACATGGTTCATTAGATACAGAGTGAGCAAGGCACTTTCAAGTAGTTGTGGGGTGAGCAGTGATAAGTGGCAGTTACAGTGTTTCACTCTCGGTTAGCTTATAGGTTGCTATATATGGCAGTTCAGTGATATCTGTACTGTATACTGTTAAATGTGCCATATGACTTGCTCAGATATATTTTTGTATTTATGTCTTCCAGGAATCATGGCCCAGCACAGGAACCCGTGTTACAGTAGTGCTGAAGATGATATCATTACTAGCAGTATGATTCAGCACTACCGTCTCATGTTCTCACAAACCAGCCAGGACCAGCAGGAGCGTACTGCAATGTGGCAAGATGTTGTCCACAGGGTCAATGAGGTAGGTCTGCCTAACCGGACATATGAGTAGGTACACCACCACTGCAGTGATCTTTTCAGACATGTCCGTCAGCGTGCCACTGATGTGCGTAGACAACAGACTGCAGCAGGAGGTGGTGTTAATATCCATCCCCCCCTCACCAGAGTGGAGGAGCTGCTCATGAGCCTGGTGGCACCTGCCCAACAACAACAGCAGCAGACATACACCATGATGGAGGTTGGAGCCACCCAGCAAGCACACATGGAGCATGCGGGTAACATGGCATATCTGTAGACTACTGTTATCTGTATTGGTAGATCATGCATATGTGAGATGTGGAGTGTGTCGTTCAAAGATGTGGAGCCTGTTGTTGTGCGATACTGATCATCTGGAACATAATCTGTAGCCCTGTGAATGTAAACTGTTGTTGCACTGTAAGATTGCAAATACACAGTAGCAATGCCACAGTTGTGGCCACTGACAAACTGTCTCATCTCTATGTAGGTCCCTCTGGGGTGACATCAATGTAGAGGACAGATGCTGGTGAGTGTGTTCTACATTTATTATTGTAAATAAAGAGTGCATGTCATAGTTAAGGTGTAGGCCCTGTACACATGTAACACACCTACCCATAATGCATGCAGTGCATGTTTGGTGTAAGAGCACGCACTTCTCACTAATGTGATTAGCTGCATCAAACACATGCAATACCCAGAACATCTCAAGCAAATGTGGCTAGACTGTAGTGACCATTGGATAGGCACAGTTGATACTCAACATGCACATAACATACACATATATGTCATACACAGAGCATTTTAACTTGCTACACATAAAGGATTCCAAAACCCTCTGTAAAGACACACTCCAGTGTCCAAAATCTCATCCACACATTACACATAATATACCTGAGGGGTGGAGGCTTATCCTGGGGCATTTAAACACTCTGCAACACACTACACATTTATGTCAGGGAATGCTCCTTATTGGCCTCCTTACAAACTCATGTAACAAGTGGTTGTGAAATGGTGAATTTAGCCAAGGTAATACAGTTCTAGCACATCATGATTAGTGCTGGTTTGTGAAATATTTGTAGCCTTGAGTGACCACCTGATGCTTCATGATGATGGCCTATGGTACTGTACCCCATCCAGTTATTGTAACCACAGTACTACACGTAGCTGTCTTTGCTACACACCATAATGATGCGTGTGTGCACACATATGCACCTCTAAACAGTATGCATACCAATCACCATTTGCACAACTGACACATATATGTCTTGTGATGCTATTGAGTGGCGAGGTCATATGACACATATTGAGTATGTGTAGTGTTTAAATATGCAGTTGTGTTTTAGCATGCCATGTCATGGATGAGACTGGCATGTCCACAATATGATCTACTCTCACCATAAGTACCGTACATTGGGTATGTGGCCAAATGGTATTCCATCAATTATCCCTGCACCACTGATGATGTGTCCACAATTATTTGCTAAAGACACAGAGGCTGTAATCAGCATTGGATACCTATCTGACACACAGATACACATCCAGCAATGGTATGTACACCTGTGAGTTATGGTGCACAGTACATTACAGGGTTATGAATACCTGTACAGCAATGTTGTATTCATGTATGCATTGTGTTCCAGGGGGAGGGCCATCACCTAATAACAAAACACATGCATCAAAGCCATGTATACTGTTAGTAACAAAGACTGACTACACTTGCACTGCATGCTGACGTGTGATATGACTGTTTTGCTTGTGATACTGTACCCACCATCACCTGCTATTGTGTATGTTCTGTGATTGCTGGTGTTGTGTGTGTCTGCTTTAGGGAGGAGTGTAGTTTTGTGTGTGTGTGTGCAAGTGTGCATGTGCGCATGTATGCATGTGGTCTGAAGTCACGTTCAGGTCTTAAAGTGTGTTTCCTGTTTTCCTCTCACAGGTGGCGAAGTGGAGCTGGTTCAGTACAGCAGTGAACCTGATGTCACTGAGAGAGACAGTGATGATGAGGATAGGTGTGTTGAGGCACAGGCAGGTTTGTCAGGGTCTGTTGTTGGGCCACCAATTGACAGTACACAAGTCTCCACCCCATCCATGCACACAGTCATACTGCCCGTACATCCATCATGACCATTGCCCTTAGCTGAGGGACAGTGTACGTTTGGCATTGGCCAGGACAGTGTGGTATCTATGGCACATGTATCAGGACATAGCAGCCATAGCCAGATGTCTGGAACAGTATCACATAGGCAGATTCCCAGGAAATCTCGTCAGAGCACTGCTGGTCATCATGCCCCTGGCAGACATGCCACACCTCTTTCTAACACACGCATGTTCCAGGCTGTCATGGAGGCACAGACACGAATGGAGCGGTACACCAGACAGGGGCTAAGGGCACAGAGGGCTCATTACACCTCTGTAAATGACAGTAGCCATGACCTAACAGGTGCCATATGTAATTACACTGAGATCATTGATAGACGTTGGGGTGAGGCATTGGATGTCCTCCACAATGTCATGTCCATGTGTCAGGACAGTGCGGGATGGTTGAGACATCGATGTGGACGTATGCCAGCAACATCACTTGCTGGAGGTTGCCGTGGACGTCCAGCAAGTCACAGTCACTCGCATAGTGCCAATACCAGCCCCAGCAATGTTGGGGGGCTGTCCATAGACTGTCCTAGCAGACCACGTGCACGTGGCTCTAGCCAGTCCCAGCAGGGACCTGGATCCAGTGGACATATGTCAACCTCTTCGGATAGTACACAATCTGGATTACTACCTGATACTGTCTGTAGCACCCCTGCCAGGCACAGGTTCCATATCCGTGGCTAGAGACGGTGATCTGTGACACACACACATAAACCAGAAACCTAGGGCAGACACATACCCACACACATGACATCAACAGTGGCCCATAACAGTACTCATGGCCCTCATACACACACTCGCACACACATGTCAATTGTATGGCTTAGTGTAGGCCTCTGGCAAACCAACAACACACCCTGTGCATATGATGAAACCTGTGCCACCTCCTGTCATCTGTAACATTGATGCAGGAACAGGCTAACATGGTGCTGATGCACAGGGTGACTTTAATAAAGTATAGCAATGGTTGGATTGTAGCAAGTTGTCAGCAGTAAAGTGTAATGATATCCTTGAAGATGTAGCTGAGCAGGCATGATGCATTAAAGCTGTAATCAGCAATGTTGTATTGTTTTCACCAATGTTTAGTCCAATTGTGTTTTGTTTGCCCATGTGCCACTTGTCTGATGTGTGTAGTTGTGTCAGCATGCATTATACAGTGGACAGTAAGTGTTTGGTGTGTGCAACACAGGTTTGCAGGTGCTCATTTGTGAACACGGTGAAGGTGCACTGTCTGCATGTACATGCATATTGGACACATGGGCAGAGTGACATGCCCTGTATTGGCCAGTGTTAACACTCCATAGTTTCTATTGGTGGCCAGTATGCATTGTACTACACACATTTTGGAACTTGAGTATGCATGTGTGTGTATGACATGGGTTGACACTGTGCTGTGGGTGATGCTGTTGTTGCTATCTGTTATTGGTTTGCATTACTAAGGTTAACACACAGTAAAAGTGCATTAGTCCACTGGACCCCTGCCATAAACTAAATATATAATAGAAGGTGTGAAGTTGTACCAAAAAGAGTTATATTCCAAGAAGGGATAACCACTCTGGTCAGTATCATTAGGAAAATACAATCCCTCAATAAACATACAAGGCAAGCTTCAAAATACAAAATGGCAAGAATTCCAAAGACAACACTAAAGCTTTCTTTATTCTTGTTTATAATCTACAGGGGAAATCTCAGATCGGATCACAGTTAATGTAAATGGTCACAAAGTACACTTATCTGACTGACATTACCAATTTCTTGTCAGACAGTTTGAATGCGGATTTCACCATCCTGCCGTTACACAAGGGCCACATTTCCAGACCTGAAGAATGTAAAACCTGATGATTCACAGACACTCTAGTTAAAACATCTCTTTACCAAAGTCCAAACCACAGTGGCAATGGTACTGGACAGTGTCCCTGGCTGTGTCATACACAAGCTGACATATGAAGTCACCACTCACCTAAACACTCTGTCCAGATGCAGCCTCTATACAGGTTACATACTTGTGGAATGACACATGGTAATGCTGTTCACAGTCCACAAGGGTTGAGCTACAACGTTTTCTTCTTCTTCTCCTTTTGGATGCTCCCATTAGGGGTCTCCACAGTGGATCATCTGTTTCCATTTCTTCCTGCCCTCTGCATCTTGCGCTGTCACACCATCCAGCTGCATGTCCTCTCTCAACACAGCCATAAACCTCATCTTAGGTATTCCTCTTTTTCTGTTACCTGGCGGCTTCATCCTTAGCATCTGTTTCACAATATACTCTGCATCCCACCTCAGCACATGTACAAACCAACTTAATACTGCCTATCTGGCTTGGTCTACTAACCTTCAAACCTGGGCTGACCCTCTAATATACTTATTCCTAAACCTGTCCACCCTCCTCACACCCAGTGCAAATGTTAACATAAATTGATTAAGGGTAGAACTACAACAGATCCTGGAAACTCTCACACTATAAGCCAGACAAATGTTATCTGGAAGGCTATGGAGCACAGCATTATGGAACTCATTAACAGAGACATTATGAACCTGCAAACACTGCGCCATACCCACTTAGGTTCTCTAAAGGCCAGATCATGGCTCCTACACCTAGTAGACTTCATGCCAGTTAACAAGGCTATAGGTGAGGGAGGGGAGGTCCACACAGTCAAGCTATAGCTCACCAGCAATTCATACCCATCCCACATTCTGGTATTATGCATAACCTCAACAGACTGACCATAAACGATTGTTAGATAATGGATTGACAACCGATGCACAGATGTAGGACACACAGTAACATTTGCAGCCTCCATGTACAATTCTATGCCAGTAACAAGTGGTATTCATCTGCACTGAGTCCTGGGACCACTCCTGTTTGGCATATAGCTTTCTTAGGTACAAGCAAACACAGTAGGGATATGACTGCCCACGTTTGATGAAAATGCATACTGTGGGCTATACTTTATTCTCCAGATGACACACACATCCTCCAAAAGAGTATCATAGAGACAGATACCTGGTGTCAAACTCATGCTGTAAAGCTATAAGCCAAAGAAAGCATAGTTATCCACTTTTAGAAAACAAAGTATCCCCAGAATACCACATAGATAGTAGCCCCCAAAATGTGGAACAGGTACTAATGTAAACATAGAGTCATGTGTTTAGTCATCTCTCCTTTGATAATCACATTACCAAAGAGTTTTGGAAATCCCTCTGTGGAGCACATAAGCAATAAAGGGTTTGCATGCAGATCCACAGAGGTTGTAGCACATCTAGAATGATTAGTCATCTTTGCCAGACTTTGCTTGCTTTGGAACATTATTCAAATATACCTCAAGCATAAACCCTCACTCACACTCTTCAATAGAAACTGTGATGAATGGATGTGAAACAGAAGATGTAGCCCAGGGATCACTGCAGTGGCTAAGCTTGTCACAAGCATACAGAAGTGACCTAAGGTCTGGAAAGTGCCAGCATGCTCTGGCAAAGATAACAGATGCGTTCATGGAGAAAGCAGAGAACCCATCTATGAAATAATTGAGGTTACATGTATGTATATGGCTTTGCCCCACAGCTACCTTACATGTGTAATGCACATACAGTTGTCATTGTGATATGTCATACACTAGAAAAATCAAAACCCACTCCACATTGACCAACAGTGTCACACACACACAGTCAGCAAATGTGAGATTCAAACTCCTTCCTAAGTACATTATGAAACTACAGCAGTATGCATTAAACAATGCACTACACAAATTATTGGGATGTCACTTTTCCACAGGTATATTTGTAGGATGGTGACATCATCAGACTTGCCAAAGATGAGTATACAACTTTTAAGGGGTGTGAGTAGTCTCCAAAAAGGTTGCTCTTTCCATGGGAGGCACACACACTTGGCAAATACAAGATTCAAGCCCCTACCTAATTACATTATTATACTACAACAGTACGCATTTACACGATGCGCTATACACATTACTGGGATTTCTTTTTTCCAGTTATATTTGTAGGATGGTGACATCATCAGACTTGACAAAGATGAGTATACCACTTTTAAGGAGGTGTGAGTAGTCTCCAAAAAGGTTACTCTTCACCAAGCAGACACACACCCTCACACAGTTGGCAACTGCAGTATTCAAACCCCTACCTAACTATATTATCATACTACAGCAGTACACATTTACACAACGCACTATACACATTACGGATATTTCACCTTTCTGCAGGTATATTTGTAAGATGATGACGTCATCAGACTTGACAAAGATGAGTATACCACTTTTAAGGGGTGTGAGTAGTCTCCAAAAAGGTTGCTCTTTCCCCAGGAAGAGACAGACACACACACACAGTTGGCAAGTGTGGGGTTCTTAATCCAAACTAAGTACTTCTTTACACTTCAGCAAGCAATATGGAGTTACAGGGTGCAATACAGACATTACTTGCTGACAGTTTGCCCAAAGGTTTTTTTCACATTTGCTAACCTCAGCAGGCTTATCATACTAGGTGTATTTTGAGTGTATTGTATGCATAGGCCATGACCATATCATATATGGGTTGATGCACCACATGCTGGCACACACAGGGTCAAACCGGTGGCTAAGCTCTGTCAACCCAATACTGGACAATACAGTAAAGAGGAATAGGGTCATACAGCCACAACACCAACAGTCTCACATAGATCTACAATGTAAGCACCAGCAAAACACACACTTAAATACACATTACCATACTCGGAGAATACAAATATTAATCTGAAAAAGAGAGAGTGTCCTCCTAAGCAGACAAGCAAGCAACATGCACCTCCAAGCACACACCAGAAAACACATAATACACCAAAGCAGCGTGCCTCACAACAGGCCCTAAGGCAAAACAACATAGCCAACACACTAGTAATAGGTGACTCCATAGTCAGGCACACAGATGTTCCACTCACTTGGCTGGACAAGGGGGAAGGTTACTGTCAGTTGTCTCTCAGGTGCTATGATCCACCACATAACACAAGCACTTACATCACTCCAGAACAGGTACATATATGATGTGTTCTTTATACATGTCAGTGTGAATGATCTGAGATATACCCCCCAGGACAACATGACAAGAGATATATAGTAGCTCTATGATCATGTAGCCCAGGCTGGTATGACCCTGACCTTGAGTAGCATCTTACCTTCACCTACATGATACTGCAATATAACAGAAAGACGTTAAACTCAATTGGCTGAGCTTCTGGTGTCATTCAAAGGGGGTCCAGTCACTGTCTGCCTGTGATGACATGATAGACAAGCCTCATTGCTTCGCTACAGATGGTTTGCACCTGTCGCCCCTATGCTTCTGAATACTGGCCAAGGCTCTTGCTGTCCCCATATTACCTTTTTTAGGCAATGCTCAAAGGTTCATAGATTCATAGGTAGGTACTAGGCTATTGGCTCTGGGGCCTATACAAGCCCAGCCAAAAAGGTACCCTGGCTTTTGCCACCCAAGAAATTTATTTTCCTGTGCCACTGTTGAGCAGAGTCACAGAAGTGATCCCCGGGGTGAATTTCCTACTTCCCATCCAATCATCAAGATTTTTCTTGAAGAGTGTTAATGAGGAGCTTTGTTTGATATAGATAGGTAGTTTATTCCGCAGTATGGGAAGTCTCTGGGACAGGAATCTATCCCTCCGGCATGTTCTGTTTATTGTGGTGACAAGGTTTAGGTCCTTAGAGTGTGTAGCTCAGAGGGATTGGGATTTCTTTAAGTGGAGCATGTCAAACAGCTCTGGATTTGACATAGCTTTGTATGTTAGGCAGAGATCACCTCTGAGTAGGCGATATGTGACAGAGTAAAGCTGGAGTTTTTTGAGACGGTCTGTGTATGGCATGTGTTTGAGGCTGGTAATCCTCTTTGTGAGGTATTTCTGCGGCCTTTCCAGTTGTTGTAGATGTCTTGTGAGGTACATACCGAAAGGGGCATTGTACTCTATAATGGATCTAATGAGTGATGAGTAGAGGGGAACAATGACCTCTTTTTTTCTGCATGAGAAACCTTTTGTGATGAGGTGTGCCACGTAGAAGGATTTCCTGACTACTGTGCTGATGTGATTATCAAAGAGAGACTACTGTCCACCTGTGTCTCAAGGTCTGTTATCACACTTTCGGTGTTAAGTATACTACCGCCTATGTTGTAGTTCATGGGTACAGGATTTTTACCAAAGGGGATGGCAATGCACTTTTTGGCATTGAGCTTGAGGCCATGGGTTTGACACCAGGCATCTGTCTCAGTGAGGCCCTTTTGTAGGATGTCCACATCGTTAGTAGTTTTGATTATAGCTCCTAGTTTGCAGTCATCTGCGAACTTTATTAGCCAAAGACGTTCTGTGTTAGCCTGTACTTCAGGGAAATAGATACCAAACAGGACAGGACACAGGACTGAACCCTGTAGTACTTCACTTGTCACTGGTCTGAAGTCGGATTTGGAGTCTGCTACTTTCAGTGTGAGTTCTGTCAGTGAGCCAGTTGGCAACCCATCTTGTGACATAAGGATTTATGCCTAGTTTACTGAGTTTATCTATAATTCCAGAGTAGAGCATGGTGCTGAAAGCCTTGGTAAGATCTAGATAGGCTGTATGAATCACCTTACCCTTGTCTACTGCTTTGCTGACTACTTCAAAGATGTTTATCAGGTTTAGGAGACATGATCTGCATTTTACAAACCTGAACCGGTTGGGGTCTAGAGTTTGGAGATTACCAATGTCTTTGTTTATAAGTTCCATGATGATATGTTCCATGGCCTTGCAGACCAGGCTCATCAGGCTAATGAGACTCTAGTTCCTGGGGTCCATGGTGGCTCCCCACTTGTGTAGTGGGATAACCGTCACTGTGCCCCATTCAGCAGGTGCAAAGCCTGAGGTGAGTCTATGACTGAACATGGTACTTAGGTTTGGTGCCAGTTCATTCTGTAGTTTGTGTAGAACGCAGCCTGGGATGTTGTCTGATCCCATGGATGCTGTGTTCCTGGCTTTGGAAAGTGTGTTTTTAACCTGTGCAGCCGTGATTAGAGGAACTTTGCATTCTTCCGTTATAGAGATGGGCTCTTTCATGGGTGAGAGGGGGGTAAAGTTAGCACTGAACCTATCTGCCATGATGTTGGCAATGTCAGTTGGGTCTGTATATTTAGTGCCATTGTGCTGTAACTCAGAGCAGATCTCAGTGTTGCCATTGAGATTCTTGACATAGCTATAGAATGATTTGTGGTTGTCTTTAGAATCAGTGGTGATTTTGTTTTCTTAACTAGCTTTGGAGGATTTTATCAGGGATTGCAGCTTCTTACTGAGACTGACCAGGGAGCTCCTCCACTCATAGGATTTTACTCTTTTGCAACAGTTTCTTCCTTCTGTTGTACAGTTTGTTTATGGCAGGGGACCACCAGATTGACTTCCTTTTTTTGGAGGATAGTGTCTTGGTTCTGTTTGGGATAGCATGATCCATGCACTCATGTAAGTGCTTATAAAGTGAAATTGTGTAGGATTCAGTAGTCATAACTGTATTGTCCATCTGCATGGGTGTCATGAAGTTCACCACTTCTGTCTTAAGAAACATGAAGTTGGCTTTGGAGAATTTTTTAACATGGTTTCCTTAATGGGGCGGTGGGAGCAGAATGTGGATATGTAGAGTAATTAGCTTATGGTCGGATCGGACCAATGAAGCGTTGACTTCAGGTGTGGAACACCGGTCACTCTAGACAAACCAAACCCCATAACCAACACGAATAACCACAAAGTGAGCTAAATGCTACTCATTGCCAGAAGTCTCAGCCTCCAAATGCACACACTCAAGGCACTTCTCAGTATAGAGAATATTGATATCTGTGCAGTAACAGAAACCTAGTTGAAGGCTCCAGAGAGCACACCATCACTACCAGGATACTACTCATTCCATACCTTCCAGCATCAGAACCTGGATCATAGCACATAGGGTGGGGATGTATCCATATTCATCAAGGATACCTACACCTCTCTCTACATCCTCTCTACAGGATATGTACCCATAGAATGTTACACAGCAATGTTCTTCTCACTCCACAGGGGTGGGGCCACAAAAGACCCTTGGCATTCACGCTCTATGAGCCTGACGAGTCTGATCTGCAAGCCAATGGAGCCAATCATAATGGAAGTCAACAATAAAGACAGCGGGAACCTTCACACAGTTGAGCACACCAAGTGTGGCTTCATCAAATGCAGATCACACCTCCTGAACTGGGTGGATTTCTTTGAGACAGTTACCCAGGCTACAGATGATTGAAATGAGCTCCACACAGCCTACCTGTACCTCTCTAAGGCCTTTGACACCATTCCCCAGTCAGGTATCATAGATGAACTTACCAACCTGGGCAAAAATCCATACATCACAAAATGGATTGCAAACTGGCTCACAGATAGATCCCACAAATTAAGAGTTGCTGGCTACATGTCAGACTCTAAACTGGTAACAACTGGTGTCCCCCAGGGTTCAGTTCTGGGGCCCCTCCTGTTTGGTATAGACTTCTCAAAAGTACATGCCAACACAGGAGGGTTGTGGTTGACTAAGTTTGCTGGGAACTGTAAAGTGTTTGTCATAACAGATTCCCCAGATGACACAAATATTCTCCAGAAGGGACTCTATGAGACAGATGTGTGGTGTCAGAATCATGGCCTCAAGCTCAATGTGAAAGAATGCATAGTAATCCCCTTTGGGGAAAACAATGTACCCACAAACTTCCACATAGGTGTTACCCCCTAAAAACTGACAAGGTATTAAGGGATCTGGGGACACAAGTAGATAGTCATCTTTCATTTGACAACCATGTTGCCAAAGTGATTAGGAAAACCTATGTGGCCCACCTAATCAACAAAGGGTTTGCATCAGGATCAAAAGAGGTAGTGGTGGCCCTCTACTCTTAAGTCATCAGACCCATCATTGAGTACAATACACCATTTTGGATGCACTCGACTAAGCATATCCAGCAGCTGGAGAGACCACAGTGGTACCTCACCAAGAGGATTACTGGCCTCAAACAGTTGTTTTAGGCAACACAACTGGTAAAACTAAATCTGTTCTCCGTTGTGTACCGCCTACTCAGAGGCACACTCTGCCTAACATACAGAGCCATGTCCAACACATAACTGTTGAACATGCTCCATCTATGGATAACAAAACTGAGTCACACTACAGACTCCAGGGATATGAACCTCATCACAACAATGAATACAACATGCTGGTGGGATAGAGTACCATCCCAGACACTTGCCTTACTGTAGAACTGAGTCCCAATGTACATCAGACAGAGCCCCTTGCTGACACTCTTCAATAGGAACCTTGATGAGTAGATGGTAAACAGACAATTCATGCCAGGCATCACATCAGCAGCCCTACTAGAAAGGAGCTTAGGGTACTAACTATTAGAACTAGGGCTTAGGAGACTAAACAATGGGGTGGTGAAAGCTGCCCAACTTGTCTATGCTAATATATGCCTTCGTGAAGATAGTCTACTACATACCTATGAACCTATGTGACAGGTACATGTCTACAGATAGTAGATGTGTACTTCATTGTACAGTCATGTTGTACAGCAGGCACATGCACCACATACACTGTAATGGTTACAGATACTGGTGGCTTTTATGTACAGTGGGTGAGATGTGCACCTCATGTCTTTTGTGCCATTGGGATGTGCGCTGGGTGGGACAGTCCTGGATGACTCCCTGTCATGTTCACCCTCTTACACGCATCTCTGCCCATCCATCTTTGGTGTATTATACTGTGTTCCCCCTACATATATATATATACATAGGTAGGTAATAGGCTATCTGCCTGAAGGCATATATTAGTATGGTCAGAGTGTGCTGCTATCACCACACATGGGGTTAGTTCCCTATGCCTCTGTGTAGTAGAGCTAATGAAGTGATCCATGGTGTGACAGTTCAGTCTCACATGCACTCATCAAGGCTCCTCTGGAAGAGTGTCAGTGAGGGACTCAGCTTAATGTAGGTTGGGAGCCTGTTCCAAAGCAAGGGAAGTCTGTGAGTTAGTAATGTATCCCTCCAACATGTTCTATTTATTGTTGTGATGATTATATCCCTAGAGCATGTGGCACAATGAACTTGGGTTTACTTCAAATAGAGCATGTACATCAGTTCTGCATTGGACATGGATCTGTCTGTTGGGCAGAGATCGCCTGAGTAGACAGTATGCAACAGGGTATAGATTGAGTTAACTTCAGACTTGTTGCATGGGGCAACTGTTTGAGGCCAGTAATCCTCTTGTTGAGGTGTTTCAGTGGTCTTTCCAGCTGCTGAAGGTGCCTAGTCAGATTCATTGCAAGTGTGCCATGATACTCTCTGATGGGTCTGATGACTGATGAGTAGAGGGAACCTCCTTTGACCTACATGCAAAGACCTTGGCAATCTGTGGGAACACATAGCATGATTTTCTAACCACTTTGTGAATGTGTTTCTGGAAGTAGAGATGACTGTCCACATGTGTCCATAGATCCCTTATTATTACTTCCATATTTCGGGTGTTGGCACCTATGTGGTATTTGTATGACTGTAGCTCAAGGCCATAATCTTGACACCACATATGTCTGACTGAGACCCTTTTTAAGGATGTCTCTGTTGTCCTAAACATCGATTATGGCAACCTTTTTGCAGTCATCCACAAACTTTGCTAACCATAGCCCTCGTGTGTTTGACTGTATTTCTGAAAAGTATACACCAGACAGGAGGGGTCCCAGGACTGAGCCACGGGGGACAGCAGTTGTTACCAGCTTACAGTCCAACAGGGAGACCACAATTCTTACCTTGTGGTATCTATCTATGCCCCAGTTGGCAATCCATCAGATGACATATGTGCTTCTGGACAGGTTGTTGATTATGTGGATACGACATGTGTGTGGGATGTTGGAAAAGGGCTTTTCAAGGTCTATGTAGGCCATGTGGAGCTCATTTCATTGATGTATGTCCTGGGTATCTGCCTTGAAAACCATCTAGCAGGTTTAGGGACCATGATCTGCCCCTGACCAGACCAAAATGGGTAGGGTTGGGTGTTTGTAGGCTCCCAATAGCTCTGTTTATGAGTTCCATAATGATGGACTCCATGGCCTTGCAGATCAGGCTTATTAGGCTTATAAGACAATAGTTCCCATGGTCTGTTGTGCACCAACACTTGTGGAGTGTGCCAAATGTTGCTGTAACCCATTCAACAGTTTCATATCCTGTACAGAGGGTGAGTCTCAACAGACTGTTCAGGTGCAGGGTCTGTTTGTTTTGGAGTTCACATATGACACAGCCAGGGACACCATGTTATCCCATAGACACCATGTTTTTATGTTTGGATAGAGCTGTTTAACCAGTGTATATGTGATTTCTGGCTTTTCACAATCTCCAGGTATGGTAATGGGCCCTTTTGTCAGTGGGAGGGGGGGTAAATATGTATGAACCTGTCTGACAAGATGTTGGCAATATCAGTCATGTACAAGTATTCATTTACACTTTGCACTGACTCAGAACATATATGAGTTTACATTGATATTTATGACATAGCTAAAGAAAGCTTCATGGTTCTCTATGGACTCTTTGGCAATATTTTTGCCAAAACATGGCTTGGATAACGTTAGGAGTGTTCATTGTTTCTTGATGATACTGATCAGAGATTTATTGATCTTCTCTGGATTTTCACTTTCTTTGAACAACTTAAGTACTTGTATTACATAGTTTGATTATGACAGGGGTCCAATATATTATATGGGTCTGTTTTCATATCATTGTGTGCGCAAGGCAGGATTGGTGAATAGTGACATGTGTGTGGAGTAAGAATTGCAACTGCCAGATATGTGTGGCCCACTGCTGTACTCAGACATGGCCTAAGTGTGTGAGCATGCTCAGTATGACCTTTCAGTATGTTGTTGATTGAAATTTGCTTCGTTTGTTTGTGTGTGTGAGCATGCCCAGTATGACCTTTCAGTATGGTGTTGACTGACATTTGCTTCGTTTGCTTAAGTGTGTGAGCATGCCCAGTATGACCTTTCAGTATGTTGTTGACTGACATTTGCTAAATTTGTTTAAGTGTGTGAGCATGCCCACTATGGGCATATATATATATATATATATATATATATACTATATATGTGTGTGAAAATTCAAGTTGGTTTTTACTTCAGGGCTCACCTTTGTGTTGTACATTGACAGGAAACACGCTGTGCCTGCAGGGCTTCCATGAGTCAATTTGCATAGACTTATCAACATTTCTACATACTGGGGGGACAGCTATTACTTGTACATTTCTACCCGGGGGAGGGGGCACACCTGATTGTTACTGTGGGTGTACATAAGATGAAGGGTACACCTGACACTTATACACATTTGCTAGGCCTGCACTGCTATGTCAGGTACTCCATTTCAGTCTGTACTGTTGCCTATCATACTGGCTTGAGGCATACCACTGTACTACAGACCTTAGCTTCCAATTACACGCATATTAGTTTGTGACTTCATAGCCTACCCAACCCACATCACACTGCCTGGCCTGCTGTTATCTGTCTGCATAGGCCTGGGAGGTGGTTACTCATATGCCTCTTTAGAGAGTATGATACAGCATTTGTTTGTGTTTGCGTTTCTCTACAATTGTCCTGCTGGCTGTGACTGTTAGGTATGTGACCCCCCAACTGGTATGTGTGAGTGACTTAAGTTGTGTCTGTGCCAGTGAAATGCTGTCATAGCTTAGTGGTTTAGTACAGTGACTATAGTGCACAGTATCCTGAGTTCGAGCCCTGTTAACTCTTTTTATTTTCCTGCTGGGCAGACCTGACGGGTTAAGGAACAGTAAAGCAGGTGTGAGTGTGTTTACCTGACTTTGCTCGATTTTGCCCGACTTTGCCCAACATTGCCCAACATTGCCCAAAGTTGCCCGATGTTGAGCTGGTTAGCGTAGTCCGTAGCTATGTACAATTGCATTTAAATATGCTCAGTACCGGTAAAATGTGCTTCGCAGTCCTTTATATTGCTTAAAATAGGGCACTCATGCCTCAGGTGGTGCTGCAGGGCTGCCTATGTCGGATGCACATAGTACACTCCCTATACATGTTTGAAAACAGGTAGTGTCAAGTTAAGCATCCCTTTAACTGTATGCGCGAGTCAGAGAGAGAGGTGTCATTTCCAGGGTTCCTACTGAGTCAGTGTATGTGCTATACGTTGCCTCTTTGCCAAGTCTAGGGCATACCGGGCACACCTCCTTCTGCCTACTGGGGCAGGCTCAGGTTCCTCCTCCTCTGAGTCACGGTGTGCCTGTGCAGGCCTTGGCAATGGTGGGGGGCTGTTTGGCCCTGCCCATGCTGTTCCTGCTGCAGCTTTTTCCGCAGGATCATATTGTGTAGCATGGCATATACCATAACAATTTTGGTACATGTAGTTGGTGAGTACTGCAAGGCTCCACCAGATGTGTCCAGGCACTGGAACCATGACTTGAGCATCCCAAACACACGCTCAATTATATTTCCTGTTTGTGCGTGTGCCTCATTATGGAGTTCTTGCTCAGGTGTGTGTGCATTTCTGATGGGTGTCATCAGCCACAGCTCCAGGGATGTCCTCACTGGCAAATCTCTGGTACAGCTGTGTCAGATGCCAGATGTGGGAACTGTAATATCTTCTAGGGCAGCCAGCATACACATTCATTATTATGCCCTGGGCATCGCACAAAACCTGGCAGTTGATGGAGGGGAAGCCCTTTTGGTTGATGTAGACCCTACCCCACTCACTGGGTGGTGCTTTGATGCATATGTGCGTGCAGTCTATTGCACGCACTACCTCAGGGTATTCTGCTATTTGGTAGAAAAGACGCATATTGCTGACCAATGTCTCACAGGAATTGGGGAAATATACGGGGTCACCAACATGTGCTGACATGGCATCCAGGAACTGGTGGAGTACCCTGGATACTAATGCCTGTGAAATCCCCATCATATCAACAGTTGGTCTTTGGAAGGTACCTGTAGCTAGTATTCTTAGGCCAACACATGCCTTGTTATCCACTGGGATGGGTTCCCCTCTGTTGGTTCTGTGTGTGAGGCATGGCCGTCACAGCTCAACAATTTGCTGTAGGAGGTCTCTGTCCACCCTATAGCGCTCAACTATCTCTAGCTCATGTAGCCCCTGGTAGGTTACCCTGGGTCTGTACACTCTTCTCCGTCTCCTCACTGTGGGTTGCTCAGCAGCATTCACAACATCACCACCCTCAGCACCTTGCACATGTTGGTTTATGATAGCAAGAGAAGCCCCTAACATTTTGTCTGACTTAAGCTTTTTAAGCTTTCCCTCTTTGTATACTGCAGTGTTGCAGAGTTCATGGGAAAAAAAACAGGGGGACTGCTGTTTGCAGAGTTTAAAGTGCTGGGCTGGGCTAGTCTGCTGCCTGTGTAATTGGCTGATTCTGATATATTTCACCTTGCAGCTCTGCTAGTTCTCCTTGGTTAACTTCCTACTACTTCTTTTCCTTCCTTTTGCTTTCTGTTTCCGCCCGGGGGGAAGTGCCATGCAAACAAGCACAAACGTGCGCACATGCTGTGTTCATGTTTGCAAGGAGTTTCCTATCTTTTAACATTGTGCACCTTTGGTTTGGGGTTTTCAAATAGGACAACTGTAGGTACACCTCTTGCAATCCTGAGCAACTCAAAGCAAACATAAGCCACTGTGTTCCAATTAGCTTACAGCCAGTCTGACACAACCCCTCATGATGTCACCTATATTCTACTCTGCTATTCACCTACTCCTACTCTTACACTCTTGGGACATGGCTCACATGCTGGGGAAAATTGGGATTCACTATCCTTATCCTCATTTGCATAGGATTGCCTACTAATGCATGGCTATATCTCTGACACTGAGCTTCCCCCCTTAGCAACCACTAGTCAGTGGCCATGTTGTTTTCAGTCTGCCATTCACCTGCATGGCTGAATAAGCTTTTTAGTGAAAATGCCTATTTTTGGCTTTTTTTAATTATTTTCTTGTTTTTATAAGCGACGCTCGTTTGCGCGGTGCTGCGCTATGCTTAAACATCGGCGGTCGGGGGGAAAAAAAGTTAGATTTCTATATTTTTAAACATTTATAAATGCCAGTGGCCTTATATTTGGCCATTGGCATGC